>NC_138296.1:18860000-18887500 GCF_965601325.2 Salmo salar
AATATCAGACATGCTTTCAGTTATGTACCACTAGGTCGATCAGGTCCTCTGGCACTGGCACTGGCCTTTGCATTTTATTGTATTTATTTAACCAGGTAAGTCAGTAATGAACAAATTCTTATTTCACAATGACAGGCTACCCTGGCCAAATGCTTCCCTAACCCAGACGACACTGTGCCAATTGTGCGCCGCCCTATAGGACTCCCGATCACAGCCGGTTGTAATACAGCCTGGGATCAAACCAGGGTCTGTAGTGACACCTCTAGCACTGAGATGCAGTGCCTAAGACCGCTGTGCCACTCGGACCAAGAGGAATGGAGAGGCAGCCTTTACTGACTATGCCCCCAGCCTCTGGAATAGCCTGCCAGAGAACATGAAGGGGGCCGAAACTGTGGACATATTTAAAAGATCTTAAAACAAACCTTTTTACATTTGCTTTTCCTTTGGTGGCTTTTTAGTCTCTCTACTTACTGTATTTAGTGATCAGCCCCGTTAACATCCTCCCCATGAGACAGACAGGGAAGACTGAAGCCACAGTTACTGTAGTTAGTGATCAGCCCCGTTAAACATCCTCCCTATGAGACAGACAGGGAAGACTGAAGACACAGTTACTGTATTTAGTGATCAGCCCCGTTAACATCCTCCCCATGAGACAGACAGGGGAAGACTGAAGACACAGTTACTGTATTTAGTGATTAGCCCTGTTAATAACATCCTCTCCATGAGACAGACAGGGAAGACTGAAGACACAGTTACTGTATTTAGTGATTAGCCCTGTTAATAACATCCTCTCCATGAGACAGACAGGGAAGTGAAACTGTACGTCCGACCGCACTCTGTCCCAGCGCTGACAGTGATGTCACACTATGCAGTCTCATGGAGTGTGCTCTCCATGATCACACAGAAGAAGGTCATTGAACCCTCGAAGTAGAAACGTGACTTTGTGCTGAAATCATTGTGACGTCGTGCTGACATTTCATTTCTGACACGCATCACTTCTTCTACTGTGCTGACCTAATAGGAGAATACAAGGGGAATAACAGGGGAATTCCCAATATCATTTCAAGAGTCAAAAGCCTTGTTCACACTGCAGGCCTTAAAGCTCAGATCAGTTTTATTTTGGATACTGTCCAAACAGCAAGTTACAAATGACCAAATGGGATTTGTGTGGTTTGAGACAGCAGTCATTTGCTGACATGGCTACACTAGTTGTCATAGTAATGGCAGGTGTGTGCGCAGTGGTGTAGGCTGATTGGTGGTGGTGCTCCTGCTTCCTATCACTCAGATGTTATGTAGCAAGCTGAGGTGACAACAATGTCTGCTATGGACGTTTCCCAGTTGCTTTGAATGTTCAAAATCCTAGTATAAGAACACTTATAAAGTCTCAAAGAATAAGTTGATCCAACTTTCAAAACTAGTCCTTTTTGGCTAGCCACAGCAGTCAACTAGCTAGCTATGTAGCTATTTGGCTTTCTGGCACATTCATTAATTGATTGTAAACAATTAACAAGCTAGTTGGCTACCACATCATGTTCTTGTCAAACTGTAAACATAGCAGCTAGCAAGCAACAAGATATGCCAAATAACAGTATAAATCTGATTTGACCGTTCAGACACAAGTCACATGGCCAGGAATCAGATTTGTATCCTACGAGGGTGGTTTGAAATATCCGATACGATGTGTCTTCTGGCTGTTCAGACTGCAGGAAAAAGAACAGATTTGAATCAGATATGCAACAAAAATTGGATTTGAGTCACTGGCAATGTGAAACAGAGGATCTAAGAGTGTCTTGTTCAATATCCTGATGATATTAAATGCTGAATGAAATTCATTCAGTAATAGTATAACAATATCTTAAATAAGACATCTCAGTTTTCTTCCAACATAAAAAAAAGTTTGCACTTGATAACTTCTTTATTGAGGAAAAATGTATTTACTATGACTGTGATGTGTGGTTGTCTCAACTACCTATCTTAACATGAATGCACTAAGTCGCTCCAACAGCATTAGGATAATGAATGAAATCATGTTGTTAAAGGATGTAACAATAGGGGAAACCCCCTCATCCTGTTATAAGGCCTTGTTGTACAGTACACTCTGCACCGCTGAAGACCCTAGTTGAGATGATTCAAAATCCAAATCACTAAATACAACCATTCTTCTCTTTTTATTACTTTCATGGAGAGAAAAAGGGAAATGGACACGAAACAGATGGAAAATAACTCTCTTTGTCTCGACTACAATATCTAAAACGGGCCTAATTGGTGTTCTTGGACACTGGTTACAGTCGCTGCATGTGTGAACATTATACATTTCTCTGCACCCGCCCTGGCTGTCGTCAATGACTACGGTTGGCAGATGTACCTGTTTTCTGCCCAGGCACGCTCAACAGGGCGCTACGTACACACAAACCATCTGGGGAGGCCCCTGGATCCTTAAGACACCCTACAACACCCTTATGTCATCTACGTCCCCCAAAACACCTCTCTCTCTCTCTCTCTCTCTCTCTCTCTCTCGCTCATCTCTCTCTCTCTCCTCTCTCTCTCTCTCTCTCTCTCTCTCTCTCTCTCGACACATTGCATCGATATCTACGCAAACAGTCCGAATGACTTCTTCATGACTTTATTCATTCTTGCTCACAGTTACAGAAAAACTTCAACCAATGTGAGAGCAGCAGCAGCAGAAATCCTGTACCACTCTGCCAGAACCCAAGCTAACTTTCCAATAGCATTATTCCTGGATGCAATGGAACCCAAGTCTCAAGTCGGAGATCAGTTTCCACTTTCCAGCCTCCATATAATTGAACAAATTGCTTTGAATCAGATTAACTGGGATAGTCTGGTCTTTGTTAGATGGACTCGGGGCAAATACAGGATCAGTCCTGAGCTCTGCCTCAAATGATGACAAACTGCATGGATTCTAGAGGTAATGCTTACTCCCTGAGAGGGCCTGCCGTCATTACTCACCTACAGTACAGTACTAACTTACTGCAGGCCCTGCTGCTTTTCTGCCTGCTAACTTATTACAGGCCTTTTTATTTATTTTATTTCATTTCACCTTTATTTAACCAGGTAGGCAAGTTGAGAACAAGTTCTCATTTACAATTGCGACCTGGCCAAGATAAAGCAAAGCAGTTCGACACATACAACAACACAGAGTTACACATGGAGTAAAACAAACATACAGTCAATAATACAGTAGAAAAATAAGTCTAGCCTTTTGCTGCCTGCTTGCTAACTTACTACAGGCCCTACTGCCTTTCTGCCTGATAACTTACTGCAGGCCCTGCTGCCTGTCTGCCTGCCTGCTGACTTACTACAGGCCCTACTGCCTTTCTGCCTGATAACTTACTGCAGGCCCTGCTGCCTGTCTGCCTGCCTGCTAACTTACTACAGGCCCTACTGCCTGCCTGCTAACTTACTACAGGCCCTACTGCCTTTCTGCCTGATAACTTACTGCAGGCCCTGCTGCCTGTCTGCCTGCCTGCTAACTTACTGCAGGCCCTGCTGCCTGTCTGCCTGTCTGCCTGCCTGCTAACTTACTACAGGCCCTACTGCCTGCCTGCTAACTTACTACAGGCCCTACTGCCTGCCTGCTAACTTACTACAGGCCCTACTGCCTGCCTGCTAACTTACTACAGGCCCTACTGCCTGCCTGCTAACTTACTACAGGCCCTGCTGCCTGCCTGCCTGCCTGCCTGCTTGCTAAGTTACTGCAGGCCCTGCTGCCTGTCTGTCTGCCTGCCTGCAAACTTACTACAGGCCCTACTGCCTGCCTGCTAACTTACTACAGGCCCTGCTGCCTGCCTGCCTGCCTGCTTGCTAAGTTACTGCAGGCCCTGCTGCCTGTCTGCCTGCCTGCAAACTTACTACAGGCCCTACTGCCTGCCTGCTAACTTACTACAGGCCCTACTGCCTGCCTGCTAACTTACTACAGGCCCTGCTGCCTGCCTGCCTGCCTGCTTGCTAAGTTACTGCAGGCCCTGCTGCCTGTCTGCCTGCCTGCAAACTTACTACAGGCCCTACTGCCTGCCTGCTAACTTACTACAGGCCCTGCTGCCTGCCTGCCTGCTTGCTAACTTACTACAGGCCCTGCCTGATTGCTGACCATCATTGGTCAATGGAGGACACATAATGAGGCTATAAGGTCTGTATGCTAACTATTCATGGTGAGTATGGAGAGGATGGACCTGGTGTCGGGCCTTCTGCTGCGTGGGAGAGTTTCTATCACTTTCACTGATGGAGTTGGTGGTGGATGTGTGGGTAAACAGAAGCACACAGACACACAGATGTAGAGTTCTCTCTCTCTCTCTCTCTCTCTCTCTCTCTCTCTCTCTCTCTCTCTCTCTCTCTCTCAT
Organism: Salmo salar; assembly: GCF_965601325.2. Taxonomy (NCBI): domain Eukaryota; kingdom Metazoa; phylum Chordata; class Actinopteri; order Salmoniformes; family Salmonidae; genus Salmo; species Salmo salar. The sequence goes on from NC_138296.1 coordinate 18,864,359, forward strand.
TCTCAATTCAATTCAATTTAAGGGCTTTATTGGCATGGGAAACAAATGTTTAACATTGCCAAAGCAAGTGAACTAGATAATAAACAAAAGTGAAATAAACAATAAAAATGAACAGCAAACATTACACTCACAGAAGTTTCAAAATAATAAAGACATTCCAAATGTAATATCATGTCTATACACAGTGTTGTAATAAAATAAATAAACATAAATATGGGTAATATTTACAATGGTGTTTCTAGTGGCAACAGGTCACAAATCTTGCTGCTGTGATCTTGCTGCTGTGATCTTGCTGCTGTGATCTTGCTGCTGTGATGGCCCATATCGACAGGTATTTCAACCAGTACTTCACCCAGTATATATGGGAGCTTGTCATAATTGGGTTTGTTTTTCGAATGATTTGTGGATCTATGTAATCTGAGGGAAATATGTGTCTCTAGTATGGTCATACGTTTGGCAGGAGGTTATGAAGTGCAGCTTGGTTTACACCTCATTGTGTGGGCAGTGTGCACGTAGCCTGTCTTCTCTTGAGAGCCAGGTCTGCCTACGCCGGCCTTTCTCAATAGCAAGGCTATGCTCACTGAGTCTGTACATAGTCAAAGCTTTCCTTAAGTTTAGGTCGGTCACATTGGTCAGGTATTCTGCCACTGTGTTCTCTCTGTTCGGGGCCAAATATCATTCTAGTTGCCTCTGTTTTTTTGTTAATTCTTCCCAATGTGTCAAGTAATTATCTTTTTGTTGTCTCATGATTTGGTTGGGTCTAATTGTGTTGCTGTCCTGGGGCTCTGTGCGGTGTGTTTGTGAACAGAGACCCAGGCCCAGCTTACTGCTCGTATCGCACCCGCCCGTCCGACTAGCATCACTACTCTGGACGGTTCTGACTTAGAATATGTGGACGACTACAAATACCTAGGTGTCTGGCTAGACTGTAAACTCTCCTTCCAGACTCATATTAAACATCTCCAATCCAAAATTAAATCTAGAACCAGCTTCCTATTTCGCAACAAAGCATCCTTCACTCACGCCGCCAAACATGCCCTCGTAAAACTGACTATCCTACCGATGTCAATTTACAAAATAGCTTCCAATACTCTACTCAGCAAACTGGATGCAGTCTATGACAGTGCCATCCGTTTCGTCACCAAAGCCCCTTATACCACCCACCACTGCGACCTGTATGCTCTCGTTGGCTGGCCCTCGCTACATATTTGTCTCCAGACCCACTGGCTCCAGGTCATTTATAAGTCTATGCTAGGTAATGCTCCGCCTTATCTCAGCTCACTGGTCACGATAACAACACCCACCCGTAGCACGCGCTCCAGCAGGTATAACTCACTGGTCATCCCTAAAGCCAACACCCCCTTTGGCCGCCTTTCCTTCCAGTTCTCTGCTGCCAGTGACTGGAACGAATTACAAAAATCGCTGAAGCTGGAGACTTGTATTTCCCTCACTAACTTTAAACTTTAACTCTCTCTCTCTCTCTCTCTCTCTCTCTCTCTCTCTCTCTCTCCTCCCTCCCTCCCTCCCTCCCTCCCTCCCTCCCTCCCTCCCTCCCTCCCTCTACTCTTTATCTGTCTCTCTGTCTGTCCCTCCTCTCTCTCTACCTCTCCCTCTCCCGCTGTCTCTCCCTCCTCTCCATCTCTCTCTCTCTCTCTCTCTCTCTCTCCTCTCTCTCCCCTCTATTCAATGCAAGGGGCTTTATTGGCATGGGAAACATATGTTAACATTGCCAAAGCAAGTGAGGTAGATAATATACGAAAGTGAAATAAACAATAAAAATGAACAGTAAACATTACACATACAGAAGTTTCAAAATAATAAAGACATTACAAATGTCATACTATGTATATATACAGTGTTGTAACGATGCACAAATGGTTGATGTACACTCTCTCCTCTCCTCTCTCTCTCTCCTCTCTCAGTCTGTCTGTCTTTCTCTCCTCTCTCCCTGTCTGTCTTTCTCTCCTCTCTCTTTCCCCTCTTTCCTCTCCTCTCTCTCCCTCCCTCCTCTCTCTCTGTCTCTCTCTCTCTCTCTCCCCCCATCTCCCTACTCTCTCTCTCTCTCTCTCTCTCTCTCTCTCTACACAATCTAACATTTCATGGCTTTGGGGGGCAAATGTAAAAAAAAAAAAAATAATAATATCAGGTGACTTTTATATTTAACATGTCTCATCCCCACTGTCCTGTCGTGCTCCGAGGTGAAGTTTACTCTAGGTGCAGATCAGAGGAGGCTGATGGGAGGAGTGGGCTTGTTGTAATGACTGGAATGGAATTCATGGAACAGAGTCAAACATGTGGTTTCCATATATGTATTTGATACCGTTCTATTTATTCCATTCCAGCCATTACAATGAGCCCGTCCTCCTATAGCTCCTCCACCAGCCTCCCCTGGTGGAGATATAAGATCAGCTTTCCCTCCCCTAATCCTACCCTTAACCAATAGTGGAGAAAATGCTGAACTGACCCAAGATCAGCGTCTAGGGACAGCTTCACCCTACACCACCCTGTCAAACAGCCAGGCCATGGCACATTTAAAAACACAATACATTTTCAGAATGTGGGTAAAACACAAAGCTACACCCACAGTCAGAGAAATACAATAAGAAAAATATAATCTTTGGATAATACTGTCATAAAAAAAACATCTCTATTCCTACCCTTTCATGACAATCTTTGTTTAGTTTTCAGTATTATATGTTTTCACCCTACGATAGTTTTGGCAAGATAAGTCAATAGTTACCGTGGCATGGAGGTAAATGCAGTATGGAGTTTCTGGTATTAGTGATGCAGGCAGCATTGATTTCTCTGTCAAGTCACCCCTCTCTGTAAATAGTGCAGTGGAATGGACTCACATCATCATGGGCCATCCTCAGAAAGTCAATCCTGCTCATGTAAAATCCCACTGTACATACAGTATGTCACTGGAACTGCAGGAGCGGACAAGGGAAAAACGTTAGGACAGTTTGGATATATCATAAAAAAAAGTTAAATTAGTTGATATTGAGACAACATAGTGTCTTTAGAATATGTCAAAATAATGGCATTTAACCATTGTTATGTACTGACATATTAGGAACATGTCACCAATGGGGACATATTACTTCTATGGAACTTTCACTGGTCACTTTGGTTACACAAAATAACAATAGTTTGGTGGGGGCTTATATTTGTCCTATTTCACACATGTACAAGTGTGTATTAAAATGCATGTGTAGATTGGAAATCTTGTTTTTTTTCCCCCAGATCCCGCTCTCCCTGAGACACCCTGAGAGTATGGGGTCACAGTCAGGGTCTGCCTTGAGCAATTAGGGCTAACAGCCTTGCTCAAGGGCACATCAACAGATTGTTTCCCATTGTCGGCTCGGGGAGTCAAACTAGCGACATTTTAGTTACTGGCCAAATGCTCCAATCGCTAGGCTACCTACTGCCTGTGTAAAATAGTGGCAGAGTGATCTCTGTCATTTACCAAGCAGAAAGAAAACATGATCTCTTTCCCACCGGTGAAACGCTCACAGTAATATGCACAACAAATCAATTGCCCTTAATTTCCCAGATCCTCAGAGATTCCCATGGTATCACCTGTCCTACTGTACCTGCTTGCCAGGATGCTGCCCCAGCCCTCATCCAATTGTCAGCCATTTTCTTCCCACCAGCCAACCAGGTGAGTGATAAAGACACAGACCGCAGAGCCAGACTAGCCCCGGCTAGCTAGCGTTAGCGCTGCCAAGCACTTTGGGATACGGTGTCTCTCCCATAGGTAACAATAGCATTAAGGAACTGGAGATACAACGCCTCGTATCCATTACTGCTTTAATGAGCACATTCTGTACTTGGTCTTTATTAAGAGGAATTAAGCCACAATGACATGTGAATAGACATTATAATTATACGATTCTGGGAAAATGCTGCAAGGGGTATTGTGGTGCTCAGGTACAGTACATTTCACACAATGATTCTCATGATGTGGTGTAGGCCTGGTTTATTTCAAGGAGAGTTGGGAGGATGACTTTGAATTAAATTGATATCTCATTATCCCTATACAGATCATGGCATTGCCTCCAGGGTCTCACAATAATATTCAAGTCAGAGTTAAACCATACGTATCAAAAAGGAGAGTGGTTTTCAATATCTCCATATGTCAAAATAACAGGGTAGAGGACAAAGATCTAGCTCCTTGAGGCCTCGTCTGGTCCTCCTCGGGCCTCCTCCAAGCTTCCTCCGTCCCTGCCCATGTTGTCACCAAGCCAGCCTCGCTCTTCTGTAATCGCGGAACCTCAATGAGACCGAACCAAAGCACCTCCTTCCTCCTCCACATTCACACAGTGCAGACACTCAGAGGTGAGATAGATTACATCACATACTGGCCACTACAATCTCTCTCAGTCCTAACATCCCTCTATGAACAATAACCTCTAATTTGTTCCTTTCAAATTCTTCCCTTGAGTTCCTAAGTCCAGATGTCAGCTGTTTTAGAGAGATAGATTTGTTGTCAAACTTTCTTTTGCTTCAGGCTTCTTTTTGGGGAATTAAGCCTTCCGATCTGTCAGGGCGCGTGTGTGTGTGTGTGTGTGTGTGTGTGTGTGTGTGTGTGTGTGTGTGTGTGTGTGTGTGTGTGTGTGTGTGTGTGTGTGTGTGTCTGTGTGTGTGCGCGTGTGTGTGTGTGTGTGTGTGTGTGTGTGTGTGTGTGTGTGTGTGTGTGTGTGTGTGTGTGTGTGTGTGTGTGTGTGTGTGTGTGTGTGTGTACAAAGGTTTTCGTGTGTGTGTGTGCTCGCGAGGGGGTGTGTGTGTGTGTGCAGTTGTGTGTGTGCGTGTGTGTGTGTGTACAAAGGTTTTCGTGTGTGTGTGTGCTCGCGAGTTTGTGTTTGCAGTTGTGTGTGCGTACGCCCAGCCTAAGGATTTCCTAGCAGTAGCAGTCTTCCTCGTCAAGATCTGAGGGGAGCACTTCTTTTGACAGGTGTTGGTATAGCATGAGTAAGAATATCTGTGTGCGGGGACACTCGCAGGGTTCCAAGTTGCCTATTATTAAAGAAAACATTCCGTCGTCACCATGGGGATGACAGAGCTCTGAGGTGACTGCTGGGAGTGCTGACAGGCCTGTGTCAGAGGAGAATTCCACCCCTCCGTTTAGGATCACTCTCTCGCTGTCTCTCTCTGTCTCTCTCTCCCTCATCTACCTGTAATTGTCTCTACACCTCTCTTTTTCCCTCCCTCCACCCATCTCTCTCTTTCTCACCCTCCTCTTCTCTCCACCTCGTGATCTCCCTCTCTCCCCCCTCTCTCTATCTCTTTTTATCCTTACATCTCTGGCCCACCCTCTGTCCCCCCTCTCCCCCCTCTCCCTCTGTCCTTACAGGCTTTCCTTGGCACCCTTTCTCTCCCTCTCTCTCCTCTCTCTCTCCCTCTCGTTCCCTCTCTCTCGCTTTCTCTATCTCTGAGAGCAAGAAGCAGCAGGTAGAGCAGCCTCAGGTTTCAAGCCCCTGTCTGTGTCCTGTTGCACGTATACAGGCCAGAGTTACATAGTTTTGCTACGGTGTGCCCCAGTACACACAAACTATTACACTATGTACAGTGATCTCTAAACACATTCAATATAATACTCTCGAAACGTGAACATCTGATAAAGCTAAACCTTAACTGTATAGACACAATATGTACTGCAATATCCTGGACATTGACCTTCTGTCTAGCACATTTGTCAGCGTCCCAAATGTCCCCCTATTCCTTGGGCCCTGGTCAGAAGAAGTGCACTAGGCCTCCTGAGTGGCGCGGTGGTTTAAGGCACTACATCCCCGTGCTAGCTGTGCCACTAGAAATTCTGGGTTCGAGTCCAGGCTCTGTCGCAGCCGGCCGTAACCGGGAGACCCATGGGGCAGCGCACAATTGGCCCTGCGTCGTCCGGGTTAGGGGAGGGTTTGGCGGGCAGGGATATCCTTGTCCCATCGCGCACTAGAGACTCCTGTGGCTGGCCAGGCGCAGAGCACGCTGACACAGTTGCAAGGTGTATGGAGTTTCCTCTGACACATTGGCGTGGCTGGCTTCTGGGTTAATCAAGAAGCAGTGATGGGTTGTGTTTCGGGGGACGAACGGCTCTTGACCTTTGCCTCTCCCGAGTCCGTACGGGAGTTACAGCGATGAGACAAGACTGTAACTACCAATTGGATACCATGAAATTGGAGAGGAAAAGGGGTAAAAAGTGCACTGTATAGAGAATAGGTTGTAATTTGTGACACAAACTCAATTACCTTAAAGGAATAATCCACTCAAAACCACACATTTCTATGATTTACATTGTTAAATAGCGCAAATATGTGAGAACAACATATGTGGTTTATTTAAGCAGTAAGACCCGAGGGGGTGGGATATATGGCAGATATACCACAGATAAGGGCTGTTCTTACGCACAACAACGCGGAGTGCTAGGACACAGCCCTTAGCCGTGGTATATTGGCCGTATATCACAAACCCCGAGGTGCCTTATTGCTATTACAAACTGGTTAACAACATAATCAAAGTAAAAAATAAATGTTTTCTCATACCCATGGTATACGGTATGTTATACAACGGCTTTCAGCCAATCAGCATTCAGGGATCGAACCACCCAGTTTATAAACATCTATATAATAAGTTAGGAAGTAACATGTGAACATTCTTGCGGAAATCTGCAGAACTAAAGTCGACTACAAAACCCAGAATGCAATGCACTCTGTATAAAGGCTGTCTGGCCAGCTAGGTAGCAAGCTGGAAAAACGTAGCTACACAAAAGAATACCAATGTCAGTATCAGTATGTGAAGTAGTTAGCTAGTTGTACAATCCCTGAAACAAACTGTACTATCATTTAACCTCACTAGGGTAGGAGGCACTATTTTCACCTCTGGATGAAAAGCGTGCCCAAAGTATACTGTCTGCTACTCAGGCCCAGAAGCTAGGATATGCATATAATTAGTAGATTTGGATATAAAACACTCCAAAGTTTCTGTGAGTACAACAGAACTGAAATGGCAGGCGAAAAACTGAGGAAAGTCCATCCAGGAAGTGCCATTATTTTGAAATAGCTGTTTTTCCAATGAAAGCCTATCGAACATTTAAGGAGATAGGACCCAGATTCCGTTCCCTATGGCTTCCACTAGCTGTGAACAGTCTTTAGACATTGTTTCAGGCTTTTATTCTGAAAAATGAGGGAGAATGACAACTTTGAGTGAGTGGATAGTGGGATGTCCCCAGAGCTGTTTGCTGCGCACGACCGAGAGCGCGCCTTTCTTGTTTTTCTTTTATATTGACGACGCTACTGTCCGGTTGAAATATTATCGATTATTTAGGCTAAAAACAACCTGAGGATTGATTATAAACATCGTTTGACATGTTTCTACAAACTTTACCGGTACTATTTGGAATTTCCGTCTGCCTGTTGTGACCGCATTTGAGCCATTGGATTACTGAACAAAACGCGCCAACAAAATCGAGGTTTTTGGATATAAAGAGGGACATTATCGAACAAAACAAACATTTATTGTGTAACTGGGAGTCTTGTGAGTGCAACCATATGAAGATCATCAAAGGTAAGTGATTCATTTTATTGCTATTTCTGACTTTCGTGACTAATCTACTTGGCTGGTAACTGTATGTAATATTTTGTGTGCTGAGCGCTGTCCTCAGATAATCGCATGGTTTGCTTTTGCTGTAAAGCCTTTTTGAAATCTGACACGGCGGCTGGATTAACAACAAGTTAAGCTTAATTTTGATGTATTACACTTGTCATTTCATGAAAGTAAAATATTTATAGTAATTTAATTTGAATTTGGCGCTCTGCAATTTCACCGGATGTTGGCCAGGTGGGACGCTACCGTCCCAGGTACACATAAGAAGTTTTAAGAAGTTACAATCTCACCATGTTCAACCTGGTAGATGTCCTTTCTAGCTCAAAGCTATTGGTCAAGTTGCTATGTTAATGCGTTAGGGCCCTGCGAGCTTGCAAGTTGGAAGATGAGAGAGAAACCCACTTTGCACCATGGTAGTTGAAGGAAGAAAGGATATTATTCTAATGGCACACTGTGTACTCTGAGGACATTTGAACATGTATATTTTGTCATGACGATGTAGACAGATGGATGTATTGTCTTATTGGGTGATCTGGAGTGCAGGTAATTGTTATGAAATGTTCTAGTTTGTTTTACCCTATACTCAGAGTTGATATTCACGTAATAATAAGGAATTCCCCACCCACAAATTGGGATAAACAAACATTCTTTCCCATTGTTCTCCGTACCCCTGCTGTTGTATTCAGCACGTGAAAAAAAATATATATTTAATTTGACCCCAAGTTTAAAAGAGACAAATTCCTAATCGATTTTTAGTTATTCAGAAATAACAAAACATGCTGAAAAGCTGTTATGTTGTTCAATGTACGTGTAACCAGGTCAAAATTCCCAACCCACTGTTCGAAATGCAGAGCCCTGTGGCTTCAGGCTATTCGTCATGGGAGAGTGAGAAATAGTGGGGACCCGGTGTCTAAGTAGGCTACACGTAGCTATGTGTGTGCTAAACATTTAATCACAGGTGAGACTTTTAACCTGTTGGGGCTACAGGTTAGCAATGAACCCCGAGCCGGGATTGCTAACAAGGCTGGAAATTCAAAACATCAAAAATCTAATAATTTCAATTTCTCAAACAATCAACTATTTTACACAATTTAAATGATAAACATCTCCTTAATCTAACCACATTGTTCGATTTTCAAAGAGGCTTTACGGCAAAAGCATAAAGTTAGATTATGTTAGGACAGTACATAGCCACAAAAGTACAAACATCCATTTTCAATTCAAGGTCAGGCGTCACCAAAAGCAGAAACCAGCTTGAATTATGCACTAACTTTTGTCAATCTCCATCAGATGACACTCCTAGGACATTATGTTATACAATACATGCATTTTTTGTTCCATCAAGTTCATATTTATATCCAAAAACAGCATTTTACAGTAGCGTGAAATTCAGATTTTTTTCTTCTCTGAAATGCTTCCGGTGAACATAACAAAATTACTATTCGAAAACATTGGTAAATTATAATATTGTCATTCAAAGAATAATATATTATCATCTCGTAATTGCTACCGAATGGCCAGATCTCAAAATAACTTTACTGGGAAATCACATTTTGCAATAAACGGGGTGCTATGCTAAGAACAACAGGCTATGCTATACAGTTAGCATCATCTAAAATCGATAATAACATTGTAAATATCCCCTTACCTTTGATTATCTCCATCAGAAGACTGGCATCCCAGGTCCGGAAGGCATCACAGGTCCGGAACAAATGTGGTTTCTTTTGACAAAGTTCATAATTTATGTCCAAATAACACCAAGTACTTAGCGTTCATTATGCTCCCACAAAACGTGGTGGGGGACTGTAAAATCACGCCGAAAAGCTAAAAAAACCTAGTAAATAATCTATTTATGTTCGTTCAAACATGTCAAATGTTGTTTAGCATTAATCTTTTGGTCCATTTTTAACGTTAAACATCAGTAATATTTTCACACAACCTATCCTATGTCGAGATAAACAATGAAGACAAAACTCACGTTTCTCAGATTTATGCGCAGGCGCAAAAAAATGAAGTGATGACATGTCAACTTCCTTGGATTCTAATTTGCTCTCTGTTTATCATAGACGCTTCAAACAACTTTATAAAGATCGTTGACATCTAGTGGAAGCCGTAGGTGTTGCGAAATGAATCCTTTCTCACTATGGTATCTATAAAACAATGACACTAAATAGTACAGTCACAAAATTCACTTTTTTTTTTAATCTATTTTTCACAGGTTTTTGCCTGCAATATGAGTTTTGTTATACTTACAGACACCATTCAAACTGTTTTAGAAAATTCAGAGTGTTTTCTATCCGAATGTGTTAATAATATGCATATCCTAGCTTCTGAGTTGGTGTAGGAGGCAGTTAAAAATGGGCACATATTTTTTTCAAAATGTCTCAATACTGCCCCCGAGCCCCAACAGGTTCTTGTGTAGTATAGTCTGTTTATAACTCCACTCATTACTTGTAGCATTATAGTTTGTTTGTTTGTGTTGTTGGTCTTGGCTAGCTTAATTTTCTGGTTGGTAGCTAGCTAGCATTCACTAACATGGCTAACATTGGTGCCATCATGAAAAGGGGCATTCAGGACGCCCTACAATATTACATTTAGTAGTGAGAACGCTAGGGAGCAGGCAATGTTTAAAAGTAATGTTTAGACATGTACTTTTCTTAAATGTAGTTTTGTAATTGACTAAAACAAGCATACAACAAGAAAGTTGTGTTTGAAAAAGGTAAAGTTCACGTCACATTTCATTTCTAGGGTGGATTATCCCTTAATCCTAGTTGAACCATGTTGTGTTGAGTCAAGATTTAGTAAGCCCTATTACAAAAAGGAGACATTAGGGTAAGTAGGTAGGTCCATTGTTTGTCATTCTCATAGTATTTGATGAATGCTCTGACAGCCACCCAGTCCGGTTCCTGGTTCTGTCTAAAAGCAAACGGTCTGTAGTCTAACCAGCCAGGTCACCCGTGATACATGTCAGTATTCAACTTCCATCCATGTCTGAGGACGTCAGTAGATTACATGGAAACCGGCCACAAGAGCAACAGTGAGCGCTGTTACCTTTCAGTAGGTTTCAGTTTTGTTAGGGCATTGGGGATGAGGGATGGCTGTAAGCCTGTGATTCCAGAGGTTCCAAATTGAAATCCAGTGATTAAAGTCATGTTTGTTTTAAGCCAATACCAAACCTTAATGCCATTAGCTTACGAATTTGGAGTTCATGCCTGAACATAACCCTAACCTTAAACACAAAATGTGACGTTTGGAACAACTTTGAAAATTTGACGTTGGAGAAACATGAATGAACGTCTAATTCTGACATGAGACTGTGACAGCTGGTAGAAACAGTGAGCAAACCTACCACTGTGAGAGAGCCAAAGAGTAGCACTGAACTGTCTCTCTCTCCCTGCAGTTGACTAGGCACAAGCTGTCGGTTTATGTTTTGCATGACTCAGATTTTCTGATTAGTGGCTTGTTTGCATAGATACAGTACAACAAGAAAGCGAATGACGTGAGTGAATAAAACAAATATTTCAAAGCTTAGTTGGTCGAGAAGAGAAGAGCCCGGGCTTCTAGTGGTGACATAAGGGCAATGTGTGTGTGTGTGTGTGTGTGTGTGTGTGTGTGTGTGTGTGTGTGTGTGTGTGTGTGTGTGTGTGTGTGTGTGTGTGTGTGTGTGTGTGTGTGTGTGTGTGTGTGTGTGTGGATGACAGGATGGAAGAGGAAGGAGAGGAACCCGTCCAATGTTATTCTGAACTGTGACATTTACATCAGAGCGAAGGTACAGTCACAAACAGTACCCACTTTAAATACCAGGGTTATCTTCCAAATTATACCCTATTCCCTTTATAGTGCACTACTCCCAAACATTGTACACTAAGTAGAGCATAGGGTTCATTTTGGGTAACAGATCATACCTAATCCAACGGATAGTAAGGAGGAAGAAAGAAAGCAGGCCAGTAACAGCAGCACCTCCTCTCCGCAGGGCAGTAACAGCAGCACCTCCTCTACACAAGGCAGTAACAGTAGCACATCCTTTGCACAGGAGAGTAACAGCAGCACCTCCTCTCCGCAGGGCAGTAACAGCAGCACATCCTTTGCACAGGAGAGTAACAGCAGCACCTCCTCTCAGCAGGGCAGTAACAGCAGCACCTCCTCTCAGCAGGCCAGTAACAGCAGCACCTCCTCTCCGCAGGGCAGTAACAGTAGCACCTCCTTTCAGCAGGGCAGTAACAGCAGCACCTCCGCTCCGCAGTGCAGAAACAGCAGCACCACCTCTCAGCAGGGCAGTAACAGCAGCACCTCCTCTCAGCAGGGCAGTAACAGCAGCACCTCCTCTCAGCAGGGCAGAAACAGCAGCACCTCCTCTCAGCAGGGCAGAAACAGCAGCACCTCCTCTCAGCAGGGCAGTAACAGTAGCACCTCCACTCAGCAGGGCAGTAACAGTAGCACCTCCTCTCAGCAGGCCAGTAACAGTAGCACCTCCTCTCAGCAGGCCAGTAACAGTAGCACCTCCTCTCAGTAGGGCAGTAACAGCAGCACCTCCTCTCAACAGGGCAGTAACAGTAGCACCTCATCTCCCGCGTGTCGATCCAGTTCACTGTGAATCATGTTTTTGCAGTTCAGGAAAAGAATTAGGGAGCATAACAACACATTAGATTTACAGTACATTTCACATTTTTGCCATTTAGCAGACACTCTTATCGAGGACAACTTACAGTTAGTGCATTCATCTTCAGGTAGCTCGTTGGGAAAATCACACATATCAGGCATAGCAGGTACTGTGGGGGGGGGGGGGGGGGGGATTATTATTATTGTTATTATTATTATTCCAGGAGAGGAGGGGGATTATTTAAGATAGAGATAGGGTTTCAGATGCTTTCAGAAGATGGGCAGGGACTCTGCTGTCCTAGCTTCAGGGGGAAGATGGGCAGGGACTCTGCTGTCCTAGCTTCAGGGGGAAGATGGGCAGGGACTCTGCTGTCCTAGCTTCAGGGGGAAGATGGGCAGGGACCCTGCTGTCCTAGCTTCAGGGGGAAGATGGGCAGGGACTCTGCTGGCCTAGCTTCAGGGGGAAGATGGGCAGGGACTCTGCTGTCCTAGCTTCAGGGGGAAGATGGGCAGGGACCCTGCTGTCCTAGCTTCAGGGGGAAGCTGCTTCCAAGAGAGAGATGAGCTTGGACTTGGCTGAGCGGTAGCTGCCGTTCCGTCGGGGTGGGAGGGCCCGAGAGACCAGAGGTGGCAGAACGGAGTGCTCTGGTTGGGGTGTAGGGTTTGAGCATAGCCTGAAGGTAGGGAGGGGCAGTTCCTCTTGCTGCTCCATGGGTTAGCACCATGGTCTTGTAGTGGATGCGAGCTTCGACTGGAAGCTAGTGGAGTGTGAGGAGGAGTGGGGTGACATAGGAGAACTTGGGAAGGTTGAAAACTAGGATGTGATATTACATTGGATATCTCTGGGTAGTGGATTCTAGACTTGAAGCGTTCGTTAGTTAATTACAACATTGTTTTTGTTGTGTTTTATGTATTTATGTAATAGAAAGAAGAGTGACTGGGCCACTTACAGGAACAACAGTAGGGAGAATCAAAAGGGACACCATCCATCCATGCGTCTGTAAATCCACCCACACATCTACCCATCCATCCACACATCCACCCATCCACCCACACATCCACCAATCCATCCATGTCCATCCATCTTAAGAACTCCATCCATAAAGGTGACATGACTGCATGAGGTGACAGAGACCAGAACACAGCCACAAAGCCACACTGTAAATGCACATGGCGGATGGGAGAGAGAAACAGAGACTAAATATTTATTTTGGGGGACTGCTTTTGCATCAAGCCTCCAACATCGGTTCAGTGGTAGGTCTTTGATAATGGTTTAATTTCCAGGTCCAATTCATCATTCTGAACACTGAGACACTGAACAGCAGTGTTAACCTCCGAGCCAAAATAGTGTTCAACATCATGGAGTTCTGGTGGAAGACATGCACACGCACCTGATGTCTTGACACATTACATGTGAAAGTAACTCAGTAAACCAGTAAATGGAAGACTATGGAGTCAATCTGTGAGGGATATTGTCACTACCGTATCTCAGTATTCTACATTATCATCCAATGTGTCACATCCATAACAATATGACAACAATATTTACAAAATAAAAAAATACAAAATATCTATACAACTCCAATGTATCTTGTATAATGGAACATATGTAACTATCTAGCTCCCAATCATCGTCACCGCATACAGTGTCATGTCTCAGGTGGCCAAATTTCCCTCTCTTTGATTTGTTCCTAAATGGCTGAACAGATGGATTGGTCAATCGTCTGGCTTGGTATGTCCAGACAGGGAACATAAGAAGCCAGATCTCGACATGTGAGAGTCATGTAGCTGTTATCCTAGCCTCCACATAGCCTGGTCCCATATCTGGTTGTGCGGTCTAACCCAAAATGACCATCCCAGTTTGCAAGACACCTCAAACAGATCAGGAACCAGGCTCCACCCACAGTAGAACACAAATCTGTCTAGTGAGATCCTATCACCTCTGGCTTCTTCCTAATACCTTCAGACTACTGTAGGGCTTACCTTGGTGCCTAATACCTTCAGACTACTGTAGGGCTTACCTTGGTGCCTAATACCTTCAGACTACTGTAGGGCTTACCTTGGTGTCTAATACCTTCAGACTACTGTAGGGCTTACCTTGGTGCCTAATACCTTCAGACTACTGTAGGGCTTACCTTGGTGCCCAATACCTTCAGACTACTGTAGGGCTTACCTTGGTGCCTAATACCTTCAGACTACTGTAGGACTTACCTTGGTGCCCAATACCTTCAGACTACTGTAGGGCTTACCTTGGTGCCTAATACCTTCAGACTACTGTAGGACTTACCTTGGTGCCTAATACCTTCAGACTACTGTAGGGCTTACCTTGGTGCCCAATACCTTCAGACTACTGTAGGCCACAGGCAAATGCTGATAGTATTCTGTGTAGATCACAATGGAGACTGCCTGCACGGGGGGAGCATACGGATGTGTCATTGAGTTGGATAACGTTGGAGTTATGAATAATGTTCCACTGATGTGAAATGATCACCAATGTACTTTTTTACGAGGAGGATATTACAATAAAAATGTAAAAGTGGTGATCCCAGCCAAGATGCTTTGATCCCATTCTCTTTTTCTATGCTTAATTTTCGCCCTTCATATAAACGTGTGCTTGTAAAGTAGCTAGTCAGCATTGGAAAGATTGAAACCGATGACAGATTCATTGGGAATTTAGGAAGACGCTTTTCAAGTAATGCACAATGAAACTGTTACATTTCAGAGAGTGAGTGGAGCGTTGGAAACAACGCTGGATCAATCTGTTAACGAGGTACAACTGTTAAAATACTCATGGACAATGAGCAGTATGCTCTGTACGCTGCCAGTACACACATAGGTGCCAAAACACATCGAGACACACTCTCCCACACATACTCTCACACCTTCTGTCTCACACACACATGCACACACAGACACACACACACACACACACACACACACACACACACACACACACACACACACACACACACACACACACACACACACACACACACACACACACACACACACATACACACACAAGGGCATAAATATTATTCAGACGTAGAACTGACGACAGAATGAAGAGTGCTTGCAAGGTGACAGGCCTAACGAGTCTGAGCAGTGAGTAACGAAACACGTCTCATTACTTCAGCCCCCTTAGGCCCCAGACACCCAGACATGGCAGGTACCAGCAGGATGAGGTGCCCAGCACCAGGCAGGACACCCACTCTGGCCTGGAAACACCACACACACACACACACACACACACACACACACACACACACACACACACACACACACACACACACACACACACACACACACACACACACACACACACACACACACACACACACACACACACACACACACACACACACACAACCTCCCTCTTTGGAGATGGGGAGATCTACCAGCCTGAGTATGGGAATGACTACTGGTTTTCTTTAGATGTACTTCATGGTAACCTTGTGACACGAATATTTATTAGTTACTTTTATTAGAAACATCTGATATGACCAGGTATAGGTGAATCACAGGAGGCTGCTGAGGGGAGGACGACTCATAATAATGGAGTGAACGGAGCAAATGGAAAAGCATCAAACACATGGAAACCATTTGTTTGATGTATTTGATACCATTCCACTAATTCTGCTCCAGCCATTAACACAAGCCCGTCCTCCCCAATTAAGGTGCCACAAACCTCCTGTGAGGTGAATTTTGTAGAAGAATGTGCTTACAGTATCATACCTGGTAACAGTGGAAACATTAAACTGTGGACTGCAGTGAGCTGGGTAGGACTTGCTTCTGGCCCTGGTCTTGCAGTATCATACCTGGTAACAGTGGAAACATTAAACTGTGGACTGCAGTGAGCTGGGTAGGACTTGCGTCTGGCCCTGGTCTTGCAGTATCATACCTGGTAACAGTGGAAACATTAAACTGTGGACTGCAGTGAGCTGCGCAGCATTACAAACACACCTAACACAAGACACTATTATCACAGCGCTCTGCAATACTCACAGAGCACATGGTGAAGAGAAGTGATGGTCCAATCACAGCCATTCTTGTGTACACAAATACCTGAATTGCAAGCCCTTGAAAGACCTTCTAAAACTCAAGATGGCATGAACATGTTGATCTCATTGAAGAAACCGCCTGTCACAATGAATTTGTCTATCACCTCACCTCTGCTGAAGTTGCCTGGGACATCCCATAATACTACAACCCCCCCCCATTCTCAAGTTGTTGAATATCGTCAATATGACGTCTATGTAAGCATGTCTGCCGTTTGAACCCTAGTATTCCTGCTGCATTATTGTCTCTGCTGAAGCTGCCTGGAACCAGAGTTTACCCACTTTTTTTGGGGGGGGGGGTGCAACAGCATTACTAAGATCATTGTGATCATAGTTTACCCACCTGTTTTTTTTACCACTATATCACTGCCTGGGACATCCCATAATATTACAAACTCCCTCATTCTCTAGTGGTTGAAAATCGTCATGACAACATTTATGTAAGCATGTCCTCCATCTGAACTGCTAAGGGGAAGTACAGCCCTCACGGCTCCAGGACAGGTAAACTGTGAGACAAGGGACTGTTTGTGCGAGACAGGAAGATAACACCTTTGATACAGGAAGCTTTCTTTTTTGCCGCTCGGTGAAAAAAAAAAGAGAAATAAACCAGGCGTCGAGAGCGTTAAAGAAACAATTGGCACCTTTGTGTCTGAGGGCTGTTACTACTAGAGAATGATTGACGCTTTTCCTCCAAAGAACGCATGCCTTGTCATGTATTAAAAGTACAGTATGTACAATGGAGGTATCAAGAAAATAGAATCCATGGATTCTATTTCCATGGGAGGGATATTACCAGGGCTGTCACTTCTGTGTACAGTTCTTCATATTGCTCTCCTGGATCATACCCAGACATTAGGTAGGCCACACCTTGTTTGGGCTTTGTTTGCAAGGAGCCACTGTGGAGCACTCTTGCGATAGGGAAAGCACATTGGGAAATTCTCCACTTTCCTTTTTGCAATTGCTTGGATGTGTTTTTGTACTGATCACACAATCTGACAAAACACTCAGGAAGCAGGATCCAGCATGCACGCTCCAAATCTGATTACCTGGATTCTCCTGCTGGGTTTCCCACTGCATCCAAATCTGATTACCTGGATTCTCCTGCTGGGTTTCCCACTGTATCCTTCTCTCTCTCTCTCTCTCTCTCTCTCTCTCTCTCTCTCTCTCTCTCTCTCTCTCTCTCTCTCTCTCTCTCTCTCTCTGGAACAGCCTATGTGTCAAGTGACAAATTCCTAATATGGATACCGTACAGTAGAACCTGACCCTCACCTCCTCCTTCCCCCTGTCATCCCAACTCTAACGAGACTAGACTTCCACTTACAGCAGACAGCAATTAGCAAATGTAAGTACTGTCAAATAACAAGGTGATGGTTGACAGAGGACTGATTCTGAGGATAGCTCTCAAATTCCAACTTGAGTACCACAAATGTTTGAAGAGGTAACCAATTACTGTTACTGCTCCAGGAAATAGTAAGCCTATGTGGGCTGGGCAGGGGTAGATGTATGACACTTAAATAAAATATATAAATCAATCAAAATATGTATTGTTCCGACTTGTCCCTACAACTCTGTCAGAAACGTTGTTACGCGTTGATATGACATAACAGCAGCATATTGTTGAGGTTCCCCTGAAACCGTAGTGGATTGTACTGTGTAGGAACCGAGCTATAACAGTGGTGATTCATACTGTGTGGGAACCGGGCTGAAACCGTAGTGATTCGTACTGTGTGGGAACCGGGCTGAAACCGTAGTGATTCGTATTGTGTGGGAACCGGGCTGAAACCGTAGTGATTCATACTGTGTGGGAACTGGGCTGAAACCGTAGTGGTTCGTACTGTGTGGAAATTGGACTGAAACCGTAGTGGTTCCCATTGTGTGGGAACTGGGCTGAAACCGTAGTGGTTCGTACTGTGTGGGAACTGGGCTGAAACCGTAGTGGTTCGTACTGTGTGGGAACTGGGCTGAAACCGTAGTGGTTCGTACTGTGTGGAAATTGGACTGAAACCGTAGTGGTTCCCAATGTGTGGGAACTGGGCTGAAACCGTAGTGGTTCGTACTGTGTGGGAACTGGGCTGAAACCGTAGTGGTTCGTACTGTGTGGGAACTGGGCTGAAACCGTAGTGGTTCGTACTGTGTGGAAACTGGGCTGAAACCGTAGTGGTTCGTACTGTGTGGAAACCGGGCTGAAACCGTAGTGGTTCGTACTGTGTGGAAACCGGGCTGAAACTGTAGTGGTTCGTACTGTGTGGAAACCGGGCTGAAACCATAGTGGTTCGTACTGTGTGGAAACCGGGCTGAAACCGTAGTGGTTCGTACTGTGTGGGAACCGGGGTGAAACCGTCGTGGTTCGCATTGTGTGGGAACCGGGCTGCAGCATGCTAGATGGATCTTGGGGAGATCAAGGATGAGTAATATACTGTCATGAAGAATATAGATACCATATGTTCTCTGGCTCGTCCCCGGGATGAGGCTGATGAGGGATGATGAGGGATGATGAGATGCTATGAAGCCCGATCATGGACACTCTTAAGGCTGGGTGATATAGGAGAGTGGAGGAACACTGAGCAGACGTCGCCTGAGAGAGAACCAACGTCAATTCTCATACATCATGCCAAACATTATGCCGGGGTGCAGTCTCGATGATCTAACTCCGTCGCTGGCTTTGGCTCAGGAACAACTGCATCGGGAACCTATCCTTCACATCTACCCTCCTCCGCTCTTGTGGTTTGGTTTGGGACGGATCAAGAAAACCCAAGTGGTGTGCAGAACATGGAGGTGGGCCGGGGGCCCAAAAAATGTGCTGGATCGTCCAAGTGCTTGTGGTCGTCTAGCCGGGCTGAGGGCTGACCCTGCCAGTGGAGAGAACATACTGTAGCATCACCTCATCCATCCATCCATTCAGAGCTGTAGGATGACATTGGCCTGAATAATGACAGCGTCACACCAGCGGTGACGCTGTCCCAAACAAGGGCGGCCCCAAACAAGGGCACTCTTACTGGGCAGGAGATCAAGTTGTGGTGCCACCCCCCTTGTCCTTGCCCTGGAGGCTGGACTGGGGATGGGATCACAGCCGGGCCAGAATGGTGGCTGTGTGGGAGTATAGAACCACAGCTCCAACAGAGCACCACAACCAACAGAACTAGAGGCAATGGATGGGGAGAAGAGAACCGGGTGGGCTCAGCAATGGTGATAGGAAGTAAAGGAGACCTTCAGGGATGCCAAAGAGGAGAGAGAGGGAGCTGAGAAGCGGGAAGGGTTCAGTAAGCTAGCGATGCAGAGAGAGTGGGAAAAGGAAAGCCCTGCTGGGAAAATGTTAGAGAGGAAAGGAAAATGAGTGTTGTGTTACAGTATGAATAATGACATGGTGAGTAAGATGTGGATGACAAGAGAAAGGCATGTGTGTGAGCCTTAGTGTCTGTATGCATCCACGTGTGTGTATGTGTATCCAAGCCTTTGTATGCGTGTGTGTTCATGAGACAGGTGTGGTCATACTCGAGCCCTACTTAGGAAGCCATTGCTTTTCCTGGTTGCTATTTTCCACTCCCACTGTGCTGAACTCGCTCCAGTTGCTAAAGCCTACTGCAGCCAGGATTCTAACCAATCCCAGGTGCTCTAAGGCCTAGGCTGACAGAGCAGGCCCACCTAGACAGCAAGACCTTGGGTTTCACCTCAAACCATAGCCTCCCGAACACTCACTGATCAATGGGAACCATCCAGAGCAGCCTACTTTTAGACTTTTACCCTCCGGAAGAGGCACAGATGTCAATTCAACATCTATTCCACATTGGTTCAATGTAATTTCGTTGAGATGACGTGGAAACAACGTTGATTCAACCAGTATGTGCCCAGTGGGTCTTCATGAAAATTCTGATTGTGCCAACCCTTACTGTGCTGGCTCTGATATGTTTTATGCCAGCACAGTTCCAGAAACTATGGTGGACGTGTAACCATAGAGGCCAGTATAGTACAGCTAGGCTCCACTCAGCAGTGTGAAAATAGTTTTTCGTGAAGGAGTTTTGTCATAGGGAGAAGGGATGTCCTAAAATGTACACCGGACATATGTTTCACAGTGGCTACCTTAGATCTCTGTTGAAAGAGCATCATAGCACGTAGAATACATCTAAACCGCACGGCTCAGCTAAATGTCTGAGGTTTGTTTGCCCTTAAAAGTATTTTGTAAGCTTCACACAAAGAACATTGCTCAATGTCCTGCCAACCACGGTGACAGTAAACAGGAGATTAAAGGAGTGATGCCAGACCTGAAACCAAGCCGGTTTTTCAAACCTATTATTCTGCTCTCTGTTGGCTTTTACATAGCTTTTGATGATAGACTCACTGAACCCAATGGGCTGATACGTTTTCTGACTCAACTTCCTGTATCAGTTACAGTACTTCCTGTTTCTGTTATTATCGGTGTAATATGCTTGGAAAGAGGAAACTTCACAAATAGAGAAATGTTAAGGAAACCGGAAACACATTATCAGTTTTGGAGGCAGTGCTATGTTTTCTAGCAAAGAACAGTGTGGTAGCTAACTATACATTCTGTTAATTGTTTTTCCCCACAGTTAGCCAAGGTGGTTAGCTAGCCAACTAGCTAAAAGTGTTCAGTTAGTTAGCAACTGCTCCTACACTCTTTTGCTAGCAATCATAATGTGTGTCAAAACCATGCCTCCAAAAAGGACGAGATGTCTCCAGTTGAGTTTACATTTCACCAGTTATGACTTGATCAACTTTCCATGCATATTAGAGAGGGCACTGATGTCTCCTCTCTACCAATGTGGACCATTATCTACAGTACAGTATAATGTATGCACCATGTGTGACGTGTTGGTTTGTCTTAAGTCTCCCTAAAGAGAGAGAGAGAGAGAGAGCAGTATATTATGGGATCAGATGGTCAGATTCACCGTACCTGCCATTCACTTAGATAAGAATACAACCTTTAGAGCCTCATGCACAACTCAAATGTTGTGGGTAAATCTTCTTGGCAACAACGCATGATTCACACAAAAAATATACATATGCATCTCAAGTTAGGATTCCATTCTGAAGTCTTGATTCTATTGGCTGGTTCTCAAGTGGGAAGTTAACGCCAGAGCCAGTCTTCCTCAGTAGACAGACAGACAGGTATGGGTGTTTCAGGGCTGACCTGCTCCTATATGGGCACTGTGCCAGCAGCGTGTGAGGGCGGGCGACGTGCAGTGGGTAGCTGCACATGCGGGCAGGGGAGTGGAGGCTACGTGCCTGCTGTGAGGTAGGAGAGGGGCCAGGATAACGAGACAGGTGGAGGGGGAGAGGGGTGGAGATGTGTGGGGTGGAGGGGTAAGGAGGAGAGGGGTGGAGGGGGAGAGGTGTGAGGGGTGGAGGGGTGAGGGGGAGAGGGGTGGAGGGGGAGAGGGGGAGATGGGTGTCCCATAAAGAAGCCTCAGGAACGTGGACCTCACATAGCACTGTTTACCAAGAGGCACTGCTGCTTTAACCCTCCTGCTGTGTTCCAGTCGAATTGGACTGATTTACAAGTTTTCTCTCTGAAAAATGTAGTTAATTCAATCTGATTGTCATAAGGTTCCATGACTTTGTCCACACAGGGCATCTGAACACACCAAATGTTGATGATTTTCCAAAAATGTGGGGTGTTTTATTTAACTTTTGTACACCTGTGGTGTTCCTGGTCAAAACATGATCGGTCATTAGAAATGAATGGGTGAGACTACAATTAGTGTATGAAATTGAGTTCAGGCACATGCCCATTCATCAGATGGACACACTTCCTCTCCCAGACCCCCACATGCATGTGTGTTTGAGCACATGTGGCTTCCATGGCAACCCCCACGGGAACCTTTCCCCAATAGAATCTTTCCCCCATGGGAACCACACCTGTTGGAATTCCAACAAACAATCGCAACATTGTTTCAATAATATATAGAGCTGTTCTTGCAGTTCTGGTATATAAAGCTTTTTTGAGGCCTTGCACACAATTCATTCTGTGGCAGCACAATGAGCAAACGATATACTGTATGTGAGGCTCTTGATCATATCTTTGATCATGACACTGGTGAGGAGGAGAGAGTCCTTATTAAACTTTGACACAAAGTAGTCTGTGATAAATAGCACAGTACATTTCATCTGAGTTTTTGTTATAGTCAAAATAATCCATACATTATGCTTTTTTTTACTCAAAACTGAGTAGAATGAGCTCAGGTCAATGAAGCCTACAGGCCATTAATAGCAAAAAGAAGTTCAAAACGTGTAATGTTCACAAGAACTTAAGTTGATAAAAAGATCTAACACAACATTAGGTGATTATATATGTATTATTATGGATGTATAATCAGCTGTAATGGAGCGGTCATTTTGGACCGGGAACACAGAATTAATTAACATGAAACGAACACAACAGGAGGGTTAACTGCTCTTCATGTAGATACTCTATAAAGTGAACACCAAAAAGCAAAGTTAAAAACAAGCAATCTCTCTCTTAAGACATTCATCAAAGCCTCCCTCTGCTGACACGCACATGCATGTATGCACACACACACACACACACACACACACACACACACACACACACACACACACACACACACACACACACACACACACACACACACACACACACACACACACACACACACACACACACACACACACAAGGCATTTGGAAGGCATCTTTGACTCTGTCTGTCTTAGCCTGAGTGCTGTAGCTATTCCATGTAAGCAGGTTTCATTCCTCTTATATTGCTGAGAGGTAGTGATATAAGTCTTCATCATGTAAAGCCAATGAAGAAATGTCCATGGCGTACCTTGCCTTACTTCAGCTGTAATTCTATCTAATGCTGAGTCCATGTGTCAAGCCCCACGCTATAGCTGTAGCAAGGTTACAGCTCTGCTC
>NC_138296.1:18892500-19080000 GCF_965601325.2 Salmo salar
CAATGTTAGTTTTTTTCCAACTGCTTACACACAAAATCTTTTCATGTCACACGATTTTTGAAA
The DNA here is from genome assembly GCF_965601325.2 of Salmo salar. Lineage (NCBI taxonomy): Eukaryota > Metazoa > Chordata > Actinopteri > Salmoniformes > Salmonidae > Salmo > Salmo salar. Next base: position 18,892,564 of record NC_138296.1, read on the forward strand.
CCTCTCACTCAACGTGCAAAACTACACACCAAATATCCCAAACCATAAGCTATTTCTCAGCCTTTGACTCAGTTGTCAATTGCATAAAACACTTTGTTCAAAACACTACACACAATTCTCTACCTAAAACACAAAAATCTAACAGGAAGTGACTTGCTTTCCTTTTCCAAACACAACCAATCAAAATGCTACACTTATTCACCAGGTCACACACACTCCTCACATGTGCAAACACTAATTGCTTAACTGATCACTAACCAGTCACTGCTTTACTGTAGTATAGGCCTATAAATAGGTCAAAGGTCAGATTACCTGTTTTGAACAATGGATGCCAACAATGGACAGAGAGCAAGAGGAGTAGGAGGGAGAGGCAGGGGACAACAACGAGGACAAATTCAAAGACGAAGAGTTGGAAGAGGAGGAGGAGGAGTAGGAGGAAGAGGAAGAGGAAGAAGAGGACGAAGGCAAAGAAGAGAAGGAAGGAGAGCCATCTCTGATGAGATTAGGGCAACACTTGTTGATCATGTGATCAACCACGGTTTGACCATGAGAGAGGCTGGACTGAGAGTCCAGCCCAACTTGAGTTGATTTACAGTGGCGTCCATAATTCGAACCTTCAGAAATGAGAACAGGTATGCAACTATCTAATGACTATTTTAGCATTACAGTAATGTACTGTAAAGTACGTATGACTGCATAGTATTGCATAAACATTTGTAACTCTAAGCCATCCATTTACTGCACTGCATTGAATGAATGAGGTTGGTTATCATGCTGTACTACCTTTTTTTTGTACATTGTTTACAGTTCCTATGCTGAACACATACTGTGTTTGAATTCTGTACAGAGTGGAAAGGCAAAGACATCATGGAGGACGAGGACGCTTGTTTACAGATGTACAAGAGACTGCAATTATAAATATGGTTTTGGCCAACAATGCAATTAGGATTCGAGAGATAAGAGAGCACATCTTGAATAATGACACCATATTTAACATCAATGCTGTAAGCCTGTCGACCATACAACGCATCCTCCAACGGCACCGAGTGACGATGAAACAACTTTACAAGGTGCCATTTGAGAGAAACTCTGACAGTCAAGAATATGCGACATGACTTTGTAGAGGTATGTATGCAACACTACTTCCAGTACTTCAGACATACCATATTTACTCATCTGTATATCCTTTTGTCTGTTATAGAGTCTTGGAGCTGGATGCCCATGTAAATCGCCATGAATTTATTTATGTGGATGAGGTTGGCTTCAACCTCACCAAAACCAGGCGCCGCAGAAGAAATGTAATAGGACAGAGGGCAATTACCAATGTCCCTGGACAGCGTGGGGGTAATTTAACTATGTGTGCTGCCATCACTCAAAACGGGGTCCTCCATCACAATGCCACACTGGGTCCGTACAACACCGGCCATATGCTCACTTTTCTGGATGCAATTTACACAATGCTTGACCCTTATCCAGATCAGGAGCCTGCTAGATTTGTGGTTTTATGGGACAATGTTAGTTTTCACCGAGCTGTTCTGGTCCAAAACTGGTTTGCCACCCATCCACAATTTGTAGTTTTGTACCTACCCCCATATTCACCTTTTCTAAATCCCATAGAGGAATTATTCTCAGCCTGGCGCTGGAAAGTGTATGATCACCAACCCTATGCCCGCATGCCGCTTCTCCAGGCAATGGAGGACGTATGTGGGGACATAGAGGTTGCTTCTGTCCAAGGTTGGATACGCCATGCTAGGAGATACTTCCCTCGATGTTTGGCAAGAGAAAACGTATCTTGTGATGTGGACGAAGTATTGTGGCCAGACCCAGCCCGGAGAAGAGATGAAGCGTAGCTTAGCACTCACTGGTGACTGCCCCTCCCCTACCAATTCCTGGACTGCCCCCCCCCGGGACCCCACACACCATTGTGTTCTTTACTGTATTCTAAAGAATATACTTTTGGTTTACATATGTTTATGGTTTTGTTGTATGCTACTGTATACAACAGTAATGTTTGGCCTAATAAATATTTTCTGTTTCTACATTGCATTGGTGTTTACAGTGTACTTGTTACCCCTCTCAGCAGATTACTTTCACTGTAGAACATTGTATTTAAATGTAGATATAAGCCTATGAAAGAGCTTTAGATTTAGAACAACAGTGTTTACATGGTATATCCAAAAATGTACTATTATGAAAGCAGTGTTTGCCATTTGATGCAAATGCTTCATTCTGACATGTGTTTATGGCATTTTGAATGCAGTGTTACATTTTGAAGGAGATGTTAGGCATTTTGCATTTTGTGTGTGCAGTTTTGGGAATTGTGTGTAGAGTTTTGAAAAAAGGAGACAGTTTTGAAACCGTGTGTAAGCAGTCGGAAAAAACGAGTATTATATATTAAAATATGTAATACACAAATATTCAAGGATGGTACATCCCCCACTCCTCTCTCCCAAACACACAGTCCAGTACATCCCCCACTCCTCTCTCCCAAACACACAGTCCAGTACGTCCCCCACTCCTCTCTCCCAAACACACAGTCCAGTACATCCCCCACTCCTCTCTCCCAAACACACAGTCCAGTATGTCCCCCACTCCTCTCTCCCAAACACACAGTCCAGTATGTCCCCCACTCCTCTCTCCCAAACACACAGTCCAGTACGTCCCCCACTCCTCTCTCCCAAACACACAGTCCAGTACATCCCCCACTCCTCTCTCCCAAACAGTCCAGTTGTCACAAGCGTCGAAAGGATTAGACCAAGGCGCAGCGTGTATAGTGCTCATCTTTGGAAATTTAATAAATGCACTTCAACAAAATAAAACGCTCAACAGTTCCGTCAGGTACAATCACTAAATGGAAAATAAACACCCACAAAACATAAAGAAAAACAGGCTGCCTAAGTATGGCTTCCAATCAGAGACAACAAAAGACACCTGCCTCTGATTGGAAACCATACTCGGCCACACATGGAAAATGAAACACAGAAACAGAAAACCAAGAACAAATTCCCCTAGAAACAAACCAACCCCAAAACACACAAAACAACCCCCCTGCCACGCCCTGACCATTCTACTATGGCAAAATGACCCTTCTCACTGGTCAGGACGTGACACCAGAACATCCCCCACTCCTCTCTCCCAAACATGCTCCTTGACACACACGGTCCAGTCCAGTACATTACTATTGCAGAATGAAGAGGCACAAACAGGTTTTATGGTCAGTAAGACAACTATGAACGTTGAATTTGTAACAACTTTATTTTGAAGCAAAATTATGTTCAAGAGTATGATCAGCATGGAGACCTGCTTTCCCCCAAATAAGTCTTATATTTTTATTCCATTTATATTCATTTGGATTATTACACTTTTATACAATTGTATTCAACATTGAATGTGAATGTGCTGAAACATTGTGTGCTCCCAGCTATGTGGTCCCTTCCAGTGCCTATAAAACAAACCTCCCACACAGTCACCTCCTAACCGCCTCATAACCTCCGGATAACCCCAACAGCGTCATTATGGCATCACAGCAGGCCTAATGATCTGATGTTGACCATATACAACTTCGGGCTTGGCCTTCATTCACAAACCAATGGCTTCACACCCATAGCCCAGCCTTGGAGTACATCCCAAACGGCACCCTATTCCCTATATAGTGCACTACTTTTGACCTGAGCCCAATAGATCCTGGTCAAAAGTAGTGCACTAAAAAGGGAATAGGGTGCCATTTAGGCTGCACCCATTACTGCTTGTTTCCATCCCTTTCCCTGAGTAGGTCCAACATAGAGAACAGTAAACAACCCCTAAACATGCCCTGACACCTTCTGGAGCCAGGAGTGACTGGGAGACACACTGTTCCTCTCGTCTACACTTGTCTGCACCACAAGCCACTATCACTTCCCTCTTTCCCTGAATCGTACATGACTCATTTTGCTCAATCTCTCTCTCTGTCTCTCTGTCTCTCTCTCAATTCAATTTTAATGTATGGGCTTTATTGGCATGGGAAACATATGTTAACATTACCAAATCAAGTGAAATAGATGATAAACAAAAGTGAAAAATGAACAGTAAACATTACACTCACAGAAGGTCCAAAAGAATAAAGACATTACAAATGTCATATTATGTGCAAATAGTTTATACAATTGTATTCAACATTGAATGTGAATGTGCTGAAACATTGTGTGTTCCCAGCTATGTGGTCCCTTCCAGAGCCTATAAAACAAAGCTCCCACACAGTCACCTCCTAACCACCCCATAAACTACAGATAATCCCAACAGCGTCATTATGGCATCACAGCAGGCCTAATGATCTGATGTTGACCATATACAAAAGAATAAAGACATTACATATGTCATATTATCTACAAATAGTTAAAGTGCAAAAGGGAAAATAAATAAACATAAATATGGATTGTATTTACAATGGTGTTTGTTCTTCCCTGGTTGCCTAGCAATAGGTCACAAATCAAATCAAATCAAAGCCAATGTGTCACGTGCGTCGAATACAACAGGTGTAGTAGACCTTACAGTGAAATGCTTACTTACAGGCTCTAACCAATAGTGCAATAAAGGTGTTAGGTGAACAATAGGTAAGTAAAGAAATAAAAGAAATAAAGAAATATAAACTTGCTGCTGTGATGGCACACTGTGGTATTTTACCCAATTGATATGGGAGCTTTCAAATTCTTTGTGGGTCTGTGTAATCTTGGGGAAATATGTGTCTGTAATATGGTCATACATTTGGCAGGAGGTTAGGAAGTGCACCTCAGTTTCCATCTATTTTTGTGGGCACATAACCTGTATTCTCTTGAGAGCCATGTCTGCCTATGGCGGCCTTTCTCAATAGCAAGGCTATGCTCACTGAGTCTGTACATAGTCAAAGCTTTCCTTAAGTTTGAGTCAGTCACAGTGTTCAGGTATTCTGCCACTGTGTTCTCTCTGTTTAGGGCCAAATAGCATTCTAGTTTGCTCAGTTTTTTATCAATTCTTTCCAATGTGTTAAGTAATAATCTTTTTATTTTCTCATGATTTGGTTGGGTCTAATTGTGTTGCTGTCCTGGGGCTCTGTAGGGTCTGTTTGTGTTTGTGAACAGATCCCCAGGACCAGGACTCTTCTCCAGGTTAATCTCTCTGTAGGTGATGGCTTTGTTATGGAAGGTTTGGGAATCGCTTACTTTTAGGTGGTTGTAGAATTTAACGGCTCTTTTCTGGATTTTGATAATTAGAGGGTATAATTCTGCCCTGCATGCATTATTTGGTGTTTTACGTTGTACACTGAGGATATTTTTGCAGAACTCTGCAAGTCTCAATTTGGTGTTTGAATTCTTGGTTGGTGAGCAGACCCTAGACCTCACAACCATAAAAGGCAATGGGTTCTTTAACTGGTTCAAGTATTTTTAGCCAGATGCTAATTGGCATGTCAAATGTTATGTTCCTTTTAATGGCATAGAAAGCCCTTCGTGCCTTTTCTCTCAGATAGTTCACAGCTTTATGGAAGTTACCTGTGGCGCTTATGTTTAGGTCGAAGTACAGTACCAGTCAAATGTTTGGACACACCTAGTCATTCAAGGGTTTTGCTTTATTTTTACTATTTTCTTCATTGTAGAATAACTATGAAATAACACATGCGGACTCATGTAGTAACCAAAAAAGTGATAAACATGTCAAAATATATTTTAGATTTTAGATTCTTCAAAATAGGCATCCTTTGCCTTGATGACAGCTTTGCACACTCTTGGTATTTTCTCAACCAGCTTTACCTGTAATGCTTTTCCAACAGTCTCAACATATGCTTTTCCTTCACTCTGCAGTCCAACTCATCCCAAACCATCTCATTTGGGTTGTGGTCGGGTGATTGTGGTGTCCAGGTCATCTCAGGCAGCACTCCATCACTCTCCTTCTTGGACAAATAGCCCTTACACAGCCTGGAGGTGTGTTGGGTCATTGTCCCATTGAAAAACAACTGATAGTCCCACTAAGCGCAAACCAGATGGGATAGCGTATAGCTGCAGAATGCTGTGGTAGCCATGCTGGTTAAGTGTGCCTGGAATTCTAAACAAATCACAGACATTGTTACCAGCAAAGCACCCCCACACCATCACACCTCTTCTTCCATGCTTCATGGTGGGAACCACACATGCGGAGATCATCCGTTCACCTACTCTGTTTCTCACAAACACACAGCGGTTGGAACCAAAAATCTCAAATTTGGACTCATCAGACCAAAGGAAAGATTTCCACCGGTCTAATATCCATTGCTCGTGTTTCTTGTCCCAAGCAAGTCTCTTCTTTTTATTGGTGTCCTTAAGTAATGGTTTCTTTGCAGCAATTCGACCATGAAGGCCTGATTCCCACAGTCTCCTCTGAACAGATGATGTTGAGATGTTTCTGTTACTTGAACTCTGTGAAGTATTTATTTGGGCTGCAATTTCTGAGGCTGGCAACTCTAATGAACTTATCCTCTGCAGCAGAGGTAACTCTGGGTCTTCCATTCCTGTGGCGGTCCTCATGAAAGCCAGTGTTATCATACTGTAGTGCTTGATGGCTTTTGCAACTACACTTGAAGAACCGTTCAAAGTTCATGAAATTTTCCACATTGACTGCTTCATGTCTTAAAGTAATGATGGTCTGTCATTTCTCTTTGCTTATTTAAGCTTTTCTTGCCATAATATGGACTTGGTATTTTACCAAATAGGGCTATCTTCTGTATACCACCCTACCTTATCATAACACAACTGATTGGCTCATGAAGGAAAGAAATTCCACAAATCACTTTTAACAAGGCACACCTGTTAAATGAAATGCATTCCAGGTGACTACCTCATGAAGTTGGTTGAGAAAATGCCAAGCATATGCAAAGCTGTCATCAAGGCAAAGGGTGGCTACTTGAAGAATCTCAAATATAAAATATATTTTAATTTGTTTAACACTTTTTTGGTTACTACATGATTCCATATGTGTTATTTCATAGTTTTGATGTCTTCACTATTATTCTACAATGTAGAAAATAGTAAAAATAAAACCCAGGAAGGAGAAGGTGTGTCTAAACCTTTGACTGGTACTGTACGTCTATTTTTTTCTGTGCTCTAAGGCAACGGTGTCTAGATGGAATTTGTATTTGTGGTCCTGGCAACTGGACCTTTTTCGCAACACCATTATTTTTGTCTTACTGAGATTTACTGTCAGGGCCCAGGTCTGACATAATCTGTGTAATCTCGCTCTCTGACACCGCCTAGTATAGAGGTCCTGGATGGCAGAAAGCTTGGCCCCAGTGATCTACTGGGCCGTACACACTACCCTCTGTTGCGCCTTATGGTCGGATACCGAGCAGTTGCCATACCAGGCGGTGATGCAACCGGTCAGGATGCTCTCGATGGTACAGCTGTATAGCCTTTTGAGGATCTGGGGACTCATGCCAAATCTTTTCAGTCTCCTGAGGGGGAATAGGCACTGTCGTGCCCTCTTCACGACTGCCTTGGTGTGTTTGGACCATGATAGTTTGTTGGTGATGTGGACACCAAGGAACTTGAAGCTCTCGATTCATTCCACTACAGCCCAGTCGTTGTGAGTGGGGGCATGTTCAGCCCACCTTTTCCTGTAGTCCACGATCAGTGCCTGTGTTTTGCTCACGTTGAGGGAAAGGTGGTGCCAGGTCTCTGACCTCCTCCCTATAGGCTGTCTCATCGTTGTCGGTGATCAGGCCTACCACCGTTGTGTCGCCAGCAAACTTAATGATGGTGTTGGAGTCGTGGGTGAACAGGGAGTACAGGAGGGGACTAAGCACTCTCTGCCCTCTGTCACTCTCTGACCTCAATCTAGACCTTTGTAATGCTCTCTCTTTCCCCCCTCTATCTCTTTCTCTCATCTACCTTTCTTTCTCTCGCTCTCTCCCTTTCTTTCTCACCTGCTCTCTCTTTCTGTCTCAGTCTCCTGTTCCCTCTCAGGGGAGTTCCCTGCATCTTTTTTCTGAGAACAGAACAGGGGGTGAACAGAGGACATGAAACCCGAGAAGTTGAATTATAGAGGTAAAGGAAGCTGAACTGTTGACATACAGAGATGTTCTCTGTGTTCTTTCTTGAAGGCATCAAGCTATCGTATTTTCAGTATGCAAAGCAGTGAAATAAGTAATGTCACCTAAAGTTGAACTTACATAACTAATGTCACCTAAAGTTGAACTGAAATAAGTAATGTCACCTAAAGTTGAACTGAAATAAGTAATGTCACCTAAAGTTGAACTGAAATAAGTAATATCACCTAAAGTTGAACTGAAATAAGTAATGTAACCTAAAGTTGAACTGAAATAAGTAATGTCTCCTAAAGTTGAACTGAAATAAGTAATATCACCTAAAGTTGAACTGAAATAAGTAATGTAACCTAAAGTTGAACTGAAATAAGTAATGTAACCTAAAGTTGAACTGAAATAAGTAATGTCTCCTAAAGTTGAACTGAAATAGGTAATGTCACCTAAAGTTGAACTGAAATAAGTAATATCAGCTAAAGTTGAACTGAAATAAGTAATGTCACCTAAAGTTGAACTGAAATAGGTAATGTCACCTAAAGTTGAACTGAAATAAGTAATATCAGCTAAAGTTGAACTGAAATAAGTAATGTCAGCTAAAGTTGAACTGAAATAAGTAATGTCAGCTAAAGTTGAACTAAGTAATGTCACCTAAAGTTGAACTGAAATAAGTAATGTCAGCTAAAGTTGAACTGAAATAAGTAATGTCACCTAAAGTTGAACTGAAATAAGTAATGTAACCTAAAGTTGAACTGAAATAAGTAATGTAACCTAAAGTTGAACTGAAATAAGTAATGTCACCTAAAGTTGAACTGAAATAAGTAATGTAACCTACAGTTGAACTGAAATAAGTAATGTCACCTAAAGTTGAACTGAAATAAGTAATGTCACGGGGGTTGTGACATTACAGAATGCTCAGATAGAAATATAATGTTCAGAACAAACATTATTCCTCAGCATGGAAAATATAGTCAATTGTACACTCTGTACTGTACATTTCTATCTACGATATCCTGAACATTTCACCTTTATGAATGCAGCCCAGGACTAGAGGTGTCACCCTGGGCAAGATGAACATGATCCCCCTGGAGGGAAACGGTACAGAACGTAATCAACATAATGAACGGATGTCGTGCAGCATTCTAACACGTGAAGCAGCTGAGAAAGAAACGTGTTAAGCGGTTTTAGGAGCAGGCTTATTAAGCTAAACGTTGAGCTCCAATCCCAAAGTGAGGATATTAACAAACACGGTTTCCACAATTTCCACTGTTTCCCATGAGAACCTACATGAGGGCGGGCTAACCCCTACAGTTGACCAATCACAATGAGACTACCTTTGAGGCTAATGACACTCATTTGTCATTCAGTCTGAGGTGCATGGGACTATAGACCAATAGCTATTCTCAGGAAGATTTAATGAGGGGATTCTCAATCATAGATTTCTCTAAAGGTTCAAGTTTCGCACACACATGAAGGAAAAATCACACACCTGAACAAATTCTCACACACAAACAATTGATCTTCAGTAAAATGTTTATTTACCCTCTCAATAGAGAAACAAGGCAGGACTGCCCCCCCCCCCCCCCCCCCCCCCACACACACACACACACACACACACACACACACACACACACACACACACACACACACACACACACACACACACCACACACACACACACACACACACACACACACACACAGAGCCAGTGTCCATCAACATCGTGGCACCTTGACAGTGGTGGTAGACACTCCAGTCCTTGTCCTTTTAAAGTTTAGTACATTTATAGGGACAAGACACACACAATGCCTGTCGCTGCACAGCTTTCTCACTAGTTATTTAATGTCAGGCATCCTCCCTAATGCTCCACTTATAATCTCTACTTAATGTGTGGTCATACCGACTCCCAAAATCAAAACGTGCCTCCGCATAAAGACCCAGCTTACAAATAGAAATTCATGAAGCTGCAGCCTTTGGGGTGAATCAAATCTTTATAATCGAGGTGTAATTTTTCAGCCCGGCGCTGCTTGGCGAGACACACCATTAGGTAAAGAGGGCTTCTTTTCCATTTGGCCCAACTGTGGATGTCTGATGTATCACACCTCGTCCCAGACAAATGCTGCCCAAACGCTGCCATAAGGTTACAACAAGGCCCTCAGTGTCTGGACAATGTCCACAGCTATAGTGCTTTTGCGTTCCAAATAACATGTTCTCTCCAATAAGTGAATTCATATTTGTGTCTGAGTGCTGTAAAAATAAACTCCAGGGAGCTGGTTAGTTCAATTATCATGTTGATTTAGCAAATGGACTCACTGAGTCTTTTCCAGAGAACTTACGTCCCAAATGGCACCTTATTACCTACATAACCCACTCATTTTAATTAGAGCCCTATGGGCCCTGGTCAAAAGTAGTGCACTATGTAGGGAATAGGATGCCATTTGGGATGTAAACATACTTCCAAACGGCAACAGAGCCACTACTCAGAGCTAACGCTAAATGGAGAGAGGTCCACAAAATGAATCAGCATTTAATAATATGTTCTGAAATGAACCATATTTCGGTTCCAGTTCATGAAAGTGTCATAGTTGAGAGAGATTACATTTTGATATGTAGATTTGTGTCCTTCGCTAGTACTGGGTGCCCATAGATTATCTGTAGAATCTGAATCCAAAATAGCCCTCGGACAAATTATTTTACAATTCCCATGGTCTCCCTGGTTTTGAAAAATCAATTTTCAGTGTTTTTAAGAGAGCCGATAGGTCACCTCGTTTCTTTCCACTTGCATCTTAAAAAGGTTTAGCTTGGATGCACTTTCTACTGTACATCATGCAGTTATACCAGACTCTGGTCAATCAAGTCTGAGACCACTGTGGTCATTTAGATAATCAAGTTATAATAAAGAGGCATCCTAAAATCAGTCTCATATTCAAATGACAAGAACCACATTTCTGAATGTCTATAGATGCTGAGACCTCCCTGGAATAGAATGTGGTGACCATGGTGCTGAGATGTCTAATACAAGGAGTGCTAAGAATATCCTGTAACCTCCTGTGAAAAGGACCATTAGAAGTTCTTTAACACTACAGGTCAGCTCAAGTCAAAATGTTTTTTTTGTCTTTGGCATTTTCTCACATCCTCATGTAAAAGTATATTCAACTTCAAAATTAGGAACTGAAGTCATTTACTACTTGTCAGTTGATTCACATAATCATGTAACTGGACTAGATTGAGGCCTTGCGGCCTGATGTCCCAGTAGTGATGAAGAGGGCTGAGGCGACAAGGCACCTTTTAAAGGTAATGTTTCCGCCGTTCACGGAGATCGCATTCAAGGTAAATGCTGCACTCAATCAGAAATTACCTTTAAATGTCAACAACGCACCTTGGATTGAATTCTGGCCTGAGTAAGCCAGTTTGAGTAAGCCAGTTTGAGTAAGCCAGTTTGAGTAAGCCAGTTTGAGTAAGCCAGTTTGAGTAAGCCAGTTTGAATAAGCCAGTTTGAATAAGCCAGTTGGTAAGAAACAGATGTTTGTAGACTTTGCTCCTTTGCTACAGATGTTCATTCGTCTTTATCAGCTTGTCATTGCCTCTGATTACCTATCATTATAACAACCTGTATGACCAGACATACAGTTTCAGATACTCATTCAAACAATTTCATCAACATACTCAAACAGTGATCTATTTCCCCCAAAATCGTTCAGTTCCGCTCGATTGAATTTGAATGGTAATGTTCATGTGTTCGCGGAGACTGCATTCAATGTAAACTAAACAATGCATATGTTGGCTATATCGGAAATAAAATGTCCCTCTGAACTTCAGTGATACTGATTGAATCAAGCCTGTGATATCATTATCAGCCATGCAGTACATCTCATATTTCCCAGCGGTACGGAGAAGATTGAATGACCAAAGAGAGTAAAAGAACAGGACATTGTAATTCTGGGTGCTGATCCAGATAGATAACTATCAGACACCATCAACATTCTGACTAAGTTTCATGTAGATTGTTCTTGAAGACAAAGCTTCCTTTGAACACACGACAGAGGATGGTAAAAATCCCTGTTTTAATCAGGCTGCGTTCTGGGATAACAGAGCTGCCTAATTCTGCCAGTAAAGCTTCTGATTTCTCCCCACGAGATGCATGATCTTCACCCATGATCTTCACCCATGATCTTCACCCATGATCTTGGCTATCATAGTCACCAACATGAATACTAATATTGACTAGTAGTGTAGTTGAAATGGCATTAGTTGTAGTAGTGGCGATGCATTTTATAGTCCTGATTGAAAATCATTCTTGTACTCCAATGTCGAATCAAAATCCGCAGACATAAACATCTGACAATCAGAATAAAGTTCAGTATTTGTTGTGAAATCAACCAGTTGAATTGCATGAGGTTTGTGTTAATATAGGCCAAATGGGCAAATGTGACAGACACTGTCAGGGGAGATTAACAGAACACAGATATCCCTGGATACAAAGGCAACTTAATAAGTTAACTGCCGGAGGCATCGAATTGTAACATTAACATTCAGACATTGGTGGTGTCCTAGAGTTTCAGGATATTGAGATAAATCTATTTCTAGTCTACCCATTTGACATTCCCGTAGTTCCCTTAGGCCTACCACCAAGGAACAATCAACACATTGGCATACGCACGGCAGTCTCCAACTAGGTAGGTGGGAAAGGTGTGGAAACGTTACATTTTCTCCAGTGAGCTCTGTGCAAACACGTGTGTATGTGTGTGTGCATGCGTGCTTGTGTGTGTCGGCAAACATGGTTTAGTGATTTTTGCAGTTCGTTCCAGTCATTGGCAGCAGAGAACTGGAAGGAAAGGCGGCCAAAGGGGGAATTGGCTTTGGGGGTGACCAGTGAAATATACCTGCTGGAGCGCGTGCTACGGGTGGGTGCTGCTATGGTGCTGCTATGGCTGCTATGGTGACCAGTGAGCTGAGATAAGGCGGTGCTTTACCTAGCAGGGTCTTGTAGATGAACTTGAGCCAGTGGGTTTGGCGACGAATATGAAGCGAGGGCCAGCCAACGAGAGCATACAGGTCGCAGTGGTGGGTAGTATATGGGGTTTGGTGACAAAACGGATGGCACTGTGATAAACTACATCCAGTTTGCTGAGTAGAGTTTTGGGGGCTATTTTGTAAATGACATCGCTGAAGTCAAGGATCAGTAGGATAATCAGTTTTACGAGGGTATGTTTGGCAGCATGAGTGAAGGAGGCTTTGTTGTGAAATAGGAAGCCGATTCTAGATTTAATTTTGGATTTAATGTGTGCGTTGTGTGTGTGCGCGCGTTTTCGTGAATGAACGTGTGTGTGAAATGAGGGATAGTTGTCGTTCGTTGGTATTCATTTACCCCTATAAACGGGCCATAAAACCAGATAAATGCATAGCCTGTATGTACTGTATGCCTCAACACAAAACCATGATAGCATCAACTAGCTACGGCCCTGTGTAATCATGCTGTACAGCAGCCATGTGTCCCACAGTATGAAATAAACAACAGAGACAAACCTTCATAGATGATGATCACTTTATTGTTCAGTTGCACACAAGGTCCAACCAAAATGTGACATTCCGCTTTAAACCAAATATTAATATAGAGTACCATTCATATGGGGCGGCAGGTAGCCTAGTGGTTAGAGCGTTGGGCCAGTAACTGAAAGGTTGCTAGATCGTAATCCCCAAGCTGACAAGTTAAAAATCTGCTGTTCTGCCCCTGAACAAGGCAGTTAACCCACTGTTCCTAGGCCGTCGTTGTAAATAAGAATTTATTCTTAACTGACTTGCCTAGTTAACCTGTTAGGGCTAGGGGGCAGCATTTGCATGTCTGGATAAAAAAAATGTACCCGATTTAATCTGGTTACTAATCCTACCCAGTAACTAGAATATGCATATACTTATTATATATGGATAGAAAACACTCTAAAGTTTCTAAAACTGTTTGAATGGTGTCTGTGAGTATAACAGAACTCATTTGGCAGGCAAAACCCTGAGACATTTTCTGACAGGAAGTGGATACCTGATGTGTTGTATTGACTTTAAACCTATCCCATTGAAAAACACAGGGGCTGAGGAATATTTTGGCACTTCCTATTGCTTCCACTAGATGTCACCAGCCTTTACAAAGTGTTTTGAGTCTTCTGGAGGGAGATCTGACCGAACAAGAGCCATGGAACGATGATGTCCCATTAGACACCTGGCGCGCGAGTTCATGTTGGGTACCCTCGTTCCAATACGTTATAAAAGAGTATGCATTCGTCCACCTTGAATATTATTCATGTTCTGGTTAAAAAAGGCCCTAATGATTTATGCTATACAACGTTTGACATGTTTGAACGAACGTAAATATATTTTTTCCCCTCGTTCATGACGAGAAGTCCGGCTGGCTTAGATCATGTGCTAACAAGACGGAGATTTTTGGACATAAATGATGAGCTTTTTTGAACAAAACTACATTCGTTATGGACCTGTGATACCTGGAAGTGACATCTGATGAAGAGAATCAAAGGTAATGGATTATTTACATAGTATTTTCGATTTTAGATCTCCCCAACATGACGTCTAGTCTGTATCGCAACGCGTATTTTTCTGGGCGCAGTGCTCAGATTATTGCAAAGTGTGATTTCCCAGTAAGGTTATTTTTAAATCTGGCAAGTTGATTGCGTTCAAGAGATGTAAATCTATAATTCTTTAAATGACAATATAATATTTTACCAATGTTTTCTAATTTTAATTATTTAATTTGTGACGCTGACTTGACTGCCGGTTATTGGTGGGAAACGATTTCCTCAACATCAATGCCATAGTAAAACGCTGTTTTTGGATATAAATATGAACTTGATAGAACTAAAAATGCATGCATTGTCTAACATAATGTCCTAGGAGTGTCATCTGATGGAGATTGTAAAAGGTTAGTGCATCATTTTAGCTGGTTTTATGGTTTTGGTGACCCTGTCTTTGACTTGACAAAACATTACACACAACTCTTGTAAATGTACTGTCCTAACATACTCTAAATTTATGCTTTCGCCGTAAAACCTTTTTGAAATCGTAAAACGTGGTTAGATTAAGGAGATGTTTATCTTTCAAAGGGTGTAAAATAGTTGTATGTTTGAAAAATTTGAATTTTGACATTTATTTGGATTCAAATTTGCCGCTCTTGAAATGCACCTGCTGTTGATGGAGTGCACCACGGGTGGCACGCTAGCGTCCCACCTAGCCCATAGAGGTTAAATAACTAAATATGGGACCTATAGACGTCCCCTGCCATATGTTAAAACAGAAATACTATAAGCTCTGCTACCCAGCTGCAGAGAGACTTTTGGACTGTGTATGTGTGTGTGTGTACATGTGTACATGTGTAAATTCACAATTCCTAGAACTGCTTGTTCTTCTTCAGGTAATCGTTGCATCAGGTCAGGTGCAGTAGTGGGTAATACACAACCCATAATAAGATGGCGTTGGGCCCCGGCAGTAACTATGGAAACATGATGTTTACATACCTTCAAGAACCAGAGGGGCTGCACAGTAGGACGTGCAGGCAGACCCATCATTCATTGAGACGGAAAAAACTCCCACCATCAGACAGAAAAAGCAAGAGAGAGACAGAGAGAGAGAACGAGAGAGAGACAGAGAGAGAGAGACAGAAAGAGAGAGGTGGGCCTGGCTTACTGCCTGATTGACTGATAAGCATCTACCTGAGAGGCCCTGAGGCATCATGTTGAGCACGTACATGTACAACATTGTACAGGAACACACACACGTATGGATTCACTGATAGCAAACTACACATCCTGGGTGTGGTTTTGACAGAGCTGTTTGTAAATTCTATTCGTTAATTCATTTTAAAGTTTCACAAATTCCAACCAATTATTTCCCAGCAGATCAATAGTACCACAGGTCAACTTCACACGCAGAAATGCACGCACGCACCCACACACACACGCACACACACACGCACAAACACACACACACAAACCCACCACTTCGCCAACTCCAAAAGGTCTGTCATCTAAAACCCAGTGCGTTGAGTCACTCTTAGCTGGAACCTTTTCATATTTTAGAGTGAAAAATAGACTGAAATGAAAATCATTCGTCATAATTTCCCCTTGTTGGACAGAATGGAGCTCTGTGGCCAACCAGACGGCAGTGGATCAAACAGGGCGGCGCCTGGGTTGGGAGCAACGATGACATTCCCGCCGTTCCTGCCAAGCGGGGAGGACCTGGAGCGTTTGTGGTGTGGCCAGTCACAATACTGAGCCCTGGAGTGAAATGGGACTGTCAGACTGGGACTGTCAGAGTGACGTATGACAGAGAGACAGAGATAGAGAGAGAGATAGAGAGAGAGATAGATAGAGAGACAGAGAGAGAGAGAGAGAGAGACAGAGAGAGAGAGAGAGACAGAGATAGACAGAGAGAGACAGAAAGAGAGACAGAGACAGAGAGACAGAGATAGACAGAGAGAGAGAGAGAGAGAGAGAGAGAGAGAGAGAGAGAGATTTAATGTCACATGCACAAGCACAGTGACATGTCTTTCTTGCAAGCTCCAAACCGAACAACGCAGTAATCAATTTCAATGTAGCACAAAAAAAGAACATAAGGTAGGACAAAAACACACTCAAAATAAAAATAAGAAGTAAGAAGCAATATACAAGGTCAGTGGTAGGGGTAGATATGTATAGAGGTCCGGTGACTATGCAACAGGATGTATGACAAACAGAGTAGCAGAAGTGTAAATTATGATTTGTGTGTGTGTGTGAGTGTGTGTGTCTGTGGTGTGTGTGTGTGTGTGTGTGTGTGTGTGTGTGTGTGTGTGTGTGTGTGTGTGTGTGTGTGTGTGTGTGTGTGTGTGTGTGTGTGTGTGTGTGGGATTGAAGCTGTTCAGGAGCCTGTTGGTGTCAGACTTAATACACCAGTACCGCTTGCCGTGCGGCAGCAAAGAGAACAGTCTATGGCTTGGGTGGCTGGAGTCTTTAATGATTTTCCATGACTCCTGATATAGAGGTCCTGGATGGCAGAGAGCTTTGCCCCAGTGATGTACTGGGTTGTCCGCACCACCATCTGTATCGCCATGCGATCGAGGGTAGTGCTGTTGCCATACCAAGCATTGATCGAGCCAGTCAAGATGCTCGTCTTGGTCCAGTTGTTGAACTTTTTGAGGATTTGAGGGACAATGCCAAACCTTCTCAACTTCCTGAGGGGATAATGCGCTGTCCTTAGTGATGTAGACACCAAGGAACTTGAAGCTCTCGATCCACTCCACTGCAGCCCATCATTGTGGATGGGGGCGTGCTCGCCCACCGTTTCCTGTAGTTCACGATCAGCCCCTTGGTCTTACTGATGCTGAGGGAGAGGTTGTTGTCCTGCAACACACTGCCAGGTCCCTGACCTTCTCCCTATAGGCTGTCTCATCGTCACCGGTGATCAGGCCTACCACCGTTGTGTCATCATCAAACTTGATGATGGTGTTGGCGTCATGCATGGCCATGCAGTCGTCGGTGAACAGGGAGTACAAGAGGGGACTAAGCACGCATCCTTGTGGGGCCCCCGTGTTGAGGGTCAGCGTGGCAGATGTGATGTTGACTACCCTCACCACCTGGGGTCGGCCCGTCAGGAAGTCCAGGATCCAGTTGCAGAGGAAGGTATTTATTCCCAGGGTCCTAAGCTCGGTGACGACAATGGTGTTGAACACTGAGCTATAGTTAATTAACAGCATTTTCACATAGGTATTCCTCTTACCTAGGTGGGTGAGGGCAGTGTGGAGTGCACTTGAGATTGCGACGTCTATGGATCTGTTGGGGCGGTATGCAAATTGGAGTGGGTCTAGGGTGTCTGGGATGATGGAGTTAATGTGTGCCGTAACCAGCCTCTCAAAGCACTTCATGATTACAGATGTGAGTGCTACAGCGCAGTAGTCATTGTGGCATGAAGCCTTAGAGTTCTTGGGAACAGGAATGATGGTAGTCATTTTAAGACATGGGGATTACAGTCTGGGACAAGGAGTGCTTGAAAATGATGCCTGCCAGCTGATCTGCGCATGCTCTGAGAACACGCCCTGGAATATCGTCCGGCCCTGTGGCCTTGCAAGTGTTGACCTGGTTAAAGACCTTACTCACGGCGGCTTCAGAGAGCGAGATCACCCAGTACTCTGGGTCGGTGGGCTCCCTCATGCACAGTACGGTGTGGTTATTGTCGAGGCGTGCATATAATGCATTGAGTTTGTCTGGAAGAGAGACATAGTTGGACAGATCACGGCTGGGTCTTCCTTTGTAATCCGTAACGGACTGTAGCCCCCGCCACACGCAGCGGGAGTCTGAGCCTGTGTAGTATGATTCCACCTTATTCATATGTTATTCTTTTGCTTGTTTGATTACTCTGCGGAGGTCACAGAGGGACTTCGTGTACGTGTTTCTGTCCTCAGCCGTAGCCTCAGGGTTGTCTGTGATAGCTCTGTGTGCAGTAGCCCTGTCCTTTAGCATAGCGCCAACCTCCAGGGCTTTTGATTGGGGAAGCAGCAAACCTTCACGGTGGAGACAACGTGGCCGATGCATTTCCTTATGATATCGGTGACGGAGGTGGTTAGCAAAGCAGTCCTGTAGCATAATCTCTGATTCTGAAGATAATTTCTCAAAGGAGCAAGTCACGGGTACTTCCTGCTTGAGCTTCGGCTTGTAAACAGGAAGCAGGAGTCATGATCTGATTTGCTGAATGGTGGACGAGGGAGGGCCATGTATGCTTGCTTGTGGGTAGAGTCACAGTCTAGGACTTTATAGCCCCCAATGGCGAAGGAGATGTGTTGATGGAAGTTGGGCACCGTGTGTCTTAACCTCTATGGGCTAGGTGGGACGCAAGCGTCCCACCCGTGGTGCACTCCATCAACAGCAGGTGCATTTCAAGAGCGGCAAATTTGAATCCAAATAAATGTCAAAATTCAAATTTTTCAAACATACAACTATTTTACACCCTTTGAAAGATAAACATCTCCTTAATCTAACCACGTTTTCCGATTTCAAAAAGGTTTTACGGCGAAAGCATAAATTTAGAGTATGTTAGGACAGTACATTTACAAGAGTTGTGTGTAATGTTGTGCCAATTCAAAGACAGGCGTCACCAAAACCATAAAATCAGCTAAAATTATGCACTAACCTTTTACAATCTCCAACAGATGACACTCCTAGGACATTATGTTAGACAATGCATGCATTTTTAGTTCTATCAAGTTCATATTTATATCCAAAAACAGCGTTTTACTGTGGCGTTGATGTTCAGGAAATCGTTTCCCTCCAATAACCGGCATTCAAGTCAGCACCACAAATTAAATAATTAAAATTAGAAAACATTGGTAAAATATTATATTGCCATTTAAAGAATTATAGATTTACATCTCTTGAACGCAATCAACTTGCCAGATTTAAAAATAACCTTACTGGGAAATCACACTGCAATAATCTGAGCACTGCGCCCAGAAAAATACGCGTTGCGATACAGACTAGCCGCCATGTTGGGGAGATCTAAAATCGAAAATACTATGTAAATAATCCATTACCTTTGATTCTCTTCATCAGATGTCACTTCCAGGTATCACAGGTCCATAACGAATGTAGTTTTGTTAAAAAAAGCTCATCATTTATGTCCAAAAATCTCCGTCTTGTTAGCACATGATCTAAGCCCGCCGGACTTCACTTCATGAACGAGGGGAAAAAATATATTTACGTTCGTTCAAACATGTCAAACGTTGTATAGCATAAATCATTAGGGCCTTTTTTAACCAGAACATGAATAAAATTCAAGGCGGACGAATGCAAAATCTTTTAAAACGTATTGGAACGAGGGTACCCAGCATGACCTAGCGCGCCAGGTGTCTAATGGGCCATCATCGTTCCATGGCTCTTGTTCGGTCAGATCTCCCTCCAGAAGACTCAAAACACTTTGTAAAGGCTGGTGACATCTAGTGGAAGCAATAGAAAGTGCCAAAATATTCCTCAGCCCCTGTGTTTTTCAATGGCATAGGTTTAAAGGTAATACAACACATCAGGTATCCACTTCCTGTCAGAATCTGTCTCAGGGTTTTGCCTGCCAAATGAGTTCTGTTATACTCACAGACACCATTCAAACAGTTTTAGAAACTTTAGGGTGTTTTCTATCCATATATAATAAGTATATGCATATTCTAGTTACTGGGTAGGATTAGTAACCAGATTAAATCGTGTACATTTTTTTATCCAGCCGTGCAAATACTGCCCCCTAGCCCTAACAGGTTAATGACATGGAATTAAAATCGCTGGCGACAAGAAAGGCGGCCTCTGGATGTAAATGTTCCTACTTGTTTATAGCCTCATACAGTTTGTTAAGTTCTAGTTTGTTATATTTCTTGTCCTGAGGGGGAATGTATACAACAGCTAAAAACTCCTTCAGGAGGTAGAAGGGTCAGCATTTGACCATCAGGTACTCCACGAAGGGTGAACAATGGGTCAAGACTACCACTGCGCTCGAGTCAGCAAACCATTTGTTGTTGATAAGGAGGCAAATCCCTCCCCCTCTCGATTTACCTTACTCTACTGTCCTGTCCGATCGGTGAATGGAGAATCCATCGAGCTGGATAGCCATGAGGGGTATCTTGTCCGAAAGCCATGCTTCAGAAAAGCAGAGAATATTGCAGCTATGAGAATCTCGTTGGTAGCAAATCCGCGATCAGAGGTCATCCATCTTATTATCAAGTTACTGTACTTTGGAAAATAGAAGTGAAGAGGTGTCCGGTTTTCCATGAATCTGATCAGGAATCCCCCTCTCCTGCCTCTGTAACCACAGCATTTCCTCTGAATTACAGAAAGAGCCCAGGGCAGATGAGAGAGATAGAGAGAGGGAACTGGCATGTGGGGTCGGCTGGAACGCCAGCGAAGTCTCTCGCTGCAGCCTTCAAACATGCACGTGTGTCATGTCAAGGATGCACGCACACAGACGGACGGATGGAAAGACAGACAGACATTGTAAAATTGAAATGATGAAAAATAAGGAACAATTAGTCAATCACTCTGTGATTATATCCACTATTATCACATTAACCTCTATGGGCTAGGTGGGACGAATTCGTCCCACCTACGTAACAGCCACTGCCAGCCTGTGGCGCGATTTTCAAAACCTTAAAAATCCTATTACTTCAATTTCTCAAACATATGACTATTTTACAGCCATTTAAAGACAAGACTCTCGTTAATCTAACCACACTGTCCGATTTCAAAAAGGCTTTACAACGAAAGCAAAACATTAGATTATGTCAGCAGAGTACCAAGCCAGAAATAATCAGACACCCATTTTTCAAGCCAGCATATAATGTCACCAAAACCCAGAAGACAGCTAAATGCAGCACTCACCTTTGATGATCTTCATCAGATGACAACCCTAGGACATTATGTTATACAATACATGCATGTTTTGTTCAATCAAGTTCATATTTATATCAAAAACCAGCTTTTTACATTAGCATGTGACGTTCAGAACTAGCATACCCCCCGCAAACTTCCGGGGAATTCGCTAACATTTTACTAGATTACTCACGATAAACGTTCACAAAAAGCATAACAATTATTTTAAGAATTATAGATACAGACCTCCTCTATGCACTCGATATGTCCGATTTTAAAATAGCTTTTTGGTGAAAGCACATTTTGCAATATTCTAAGTACATAGCCCAGGCTTCACGGGCTCGCTATTTAGACACCCGGCAAGTTTAGCACTCACCATAATCATATTTACTATTATAAAAGTTTGATTACCTTTTGTTGTCTTCGTCAGAATACACACCCAGGACTGCTACTTCAATAACAAATGTTGGTTTGGTCCAAAATAATCCATCGTTATATCCGAATAGCGGCGTTTTGTTCGTGCGTTCCAGACACTATCCGAAATAGTAAAGAAGTGTCACGCGCATGGCGCAATTCGTGACAATAAAATTCTAAATATTCCATTACCGTACTTCGAAGCATGTCAACCGCTGTTTAAAATCAATTTTTACGACACTTTTCTCGTAGAAAAGCGATAATATTCCGACAGGGAATCTCCTTTTCGGCAAACAGAGGAAAAAATCCCAAAGGCGGGGGCGGTCGGGGTCACGCGCATAAGCCCGTGTCCCTTGATCGGCCACTTGAGAAAGGCGATAATGTGTTTCAGCCTGGGGCTGGAATGACGACATTCTGTTTTTTCCCGGGCTCTGAGCGCCTATGGACGACGTGGGAAGTGTCACGTTAGAGCAGAGATCCTTAGTAAATGATAGAGATGGAAAAGAAGTTCAAGAAATGGTCAGACAGGCCACTTCCTGTAAAGGAATCTCTCAGGTTTTGACCTGCCATTTGAGTTCTGTTATACTCACAGACACCATTCAAACAGTTTTAGAAAATTTAGGGTGTTTTCTATCCATATGTAATAAGTATATGCATATTCTAGTTGCTGGGTAGGAGTGGTAACCAGATTAAATCGGGTATGTTTTTTATCCAGCCGTGTCAATACTGCCCCCTAGCCCTAACAGGTTAACAAGTCTTCCAATAGACCTGAGATAGGACCAACGGTCTCTAAGACTAAGCTCAGAGGAACATGACCTGAACCTAAGTAGACAGTATGTCCTGGCTAGGAGTCTGTCAATAACAGTGTCTAATTTTACTTGCTCAAAAATATGTTTTCGGATGATCACTTCTCCAGAAACCAGACAGAAAGGAAACACTCATTTTAAACACATGAGTTCTGCTACACTCACTCATAAAGGTCATCTTTCAGACATAAAGATTTCTGTACGTGTCAGATACTGTTTCACTTTCTTCCTTCTCACTATAGGTACCTCTCTCATCGCACTCTCCCCTGCCACACACAATCTCCCCAGTCCCCAGCTGTTGGCTATTTTACTCACCAGCTAGCTACCTCTCTCATCATGCGTTCTCCCTCCACACACTCTCTCTCTCCAGGCCCCAACTCTTGGCTCCTTGGGCACTTCATGGCTTGGTCGCCTCTCTCTCCCACACACACTGCCTTGCCCCCTCCCCTCCCGCCCCGTGCCACTGCTCCCTGTATTGACGGGGATAATTGTCCCTGAATGGATGTGCAGATTCCCATGGATGTCAGTCGAGGCCCTTGGCCTGTTCCCTGCATCCCTCCCTCTGCTTCTCCTCCCACCCTCTCTCACCCCACACAAAAGAGATTAGGAAAGGGGGAGAGAGGAAGAGAAAGGGAGAGGTGGTAAGGTTTGCCATGAAACGGGCTCATCTGTGTCACTCCACCAATCTCTAGTCACTCTATATCTAGTCACTCTATATTTCGTCACTCTATATCTCGTCACTCTGTATCTAGTCACTCTGTATCTAGTCACTCTGTATCTAGTCACTCTATATCTCGTCACTCTGTATCTAGTCACTCTGTATCTAGTCACTCTGTATCTAGTCACTCTATATCTAGTCACTCTATATCTAGTCACTCTATATTTCGTCACTCTGTATCTAGTCACTCTGTATCTAGTCACTCTGTATCTCGTCACTCTGTATCTCGTCACTCTGTATCTCGTCACTCTGTATCTCGTCACTCTGTATCTAGTCACTCTATATTTCGTCACTCTATATCTCGTCACTCTGTATCTAGTCACTCTATATCTAGT
This sequence comes from Salmo salar, assembly GCF_965601325.2. Taxonomy (NCBI): domain Eukaryota; kingdom Metazoa; phylum Chordata; class Actinopteri; order Salmoniformes; family Salmonidae; genus Salmo; species Salmo salar. The sequence goes on from NC_138296.1 coordinate 18,916,230, forward strand.
CACTCTATATCTAGTCACTCTATATCTAGTCACTCTAGTCTAATTTAGCCAGCTTCTCACATCCTTTTCAACTGTTTTAATTGCTGGGTTGGTTTGGTATTAAAGCTAATGATAATAACATATTTGACCCATACGGTTTACTATATTCCAATGTCATAGTTCAGATTATTGATTAGCAAATACATCTCAAAGAGTTTGATATTGCTCCTCATGAGTAAACAGCATTTCAATCAATCAGATAATGATTACAGAAATTGCTATAAAACGGTAATTGCTCATTCATGAACGGTTCCAACACAAATAAAGGAGGAAAGAAGTAGATTCTCTGATTCCCACCATCTCTCCAGTCCCGACACAGTGGTATAGCTACATGATACGTCATACCCCCATCACGCCCACGCACCCTCCCCCTGTCAGGTGTAACAGATACCCAGAGGGGGCTCATCCAAGCTGGCAGAGATTTGCCCACATGAAGCCGTGTCCGCCTCTTCAAGGAAGCCAGAGCAAGCCACGGCACACCACATTCAATCACCCTGCACCACCAGTCAGAGAGAGAGAGAGAGAGAGAGAGAGAATACCACAGAAGAGGGAGAGGTGGAGAAAGAGTTGAGTGCCTCAAGGAGAGGGGTGGAGGAGAGAGAGCGGGTGAATACCACAGAAGACAAAATTGAGGAGATAGAGAGAATTGAGTGCCACAAGGAGAGTTGGTGGAGGAGAGAGAGAGGGTGAATACCAGCAGAAGAGGGAGAGGTGGAGAAAGAGTTGAGTGCCTCAAGGAGAGGGGTGGAGGAGAGAGAGTGAGAGTGAGAGAGGGTGGGTGGGGGGGATCTGTATGGGACATATGGCGAGGAGAAAGATGACGATTAAGAAAATAAAGGATGTGGAGAGAGAGGGTGAGTGCCATAAAGAAAAGGGTGAAGGGAAAGAGAGGGGGAATGCCATAAAGAGAAGGGTGAAGGGAAAGAGAGGGGGAATGTCATAAAGAAAAGGGTGAAGGGAAAGAGAGGGGGGATGTCATAAAGAAAAGGGTGAAGGGAAAGAGAGGGTGAGTGCCATATGAAAAGGGTGAAGGGAAAGAGAGGGGGAATGCCATATGAAAAGGGTGAAGGGAAAGAGAGGGGGAATGCCATAAAGAAAAGGGTGAAGGGAAAGAGAGGGGGAATGCCATAAAGAAAAGGGTGAAGGGAAAGAGAGAGGGAATGCCATAAAGAAAAGGGTGAAGGGAAAGAGAGGGGGAATGCCATAAAGAAAAGGGTGAAGGGAAAGAGAAGGTGAATGCCATAAAGAGAAGGGTGAAGGGAAAGAGAGGGGGAATGTCATAAAGAAAAGGGTGAAGGAAAGAGAGGGTGAGTGCCATAAAGAAAAGGGTGAAGGGAAAGAGAGGGGGAATGCCATAAAGAAAAGGGTGAAGGGAAAGAGAGGGGGAATGCCATAAAGAAAAGGGTGAAGGGAAAGAGAAGGTGAATGCCATAAAGAGAAGGGTGAAGGGAAAGAGAGGGGGAATGTCATAAAGAAAAGGGTGAAGGAAAGAGAGGGTGAGTGCCATAAAGAAAAGGGTGAAGGGAAAGAGAGGGGGAATGCCATAAAGAAAAGGGTGAAGGGAAAGAGAGGGGGAATGCCATAAAGAGAAGGGGGAAGGGAAAGAGAGGGGGAATGTCATAAAGAAAAGGGTGAAGGGAAAGAGAGGGTGAGTGCCATATAAAAAGGGTGAAGGAAAGAGAGGGGGAATGCCATAAAGAAAAGGGTGAAGGGAAAGAGAGGGGGAATGCCATAAAGAGAAGGGTGAAGGGAAAGAGAGGGGGAATGCCATAAAGAAAAGGGTGAAGGGAAAGAGAGGGGGAATGCCATAAAGAGAAGGGGGAAGGGAAAGAGAGGGGGAATGCCATAAAGAAAAGGGTGAAGGGAAAGAGAGGGTGAGTGCCATAAAGAAAAGGGTGAAGGGAAAGAGAGGGGGAATGCCATAAAGAAAAGGGTGAAGGGAAAGAGAGAGGGAATGCCATAAAGAAAAGGGTGAAGGGAAAGAGAGGGTGAGTGCCATAAAGAAAAGGGTGAAGGGAAAGAGAGGGGGAATGCCATAAAGAAAAGGGTGAAGGGAAAGAGAGAGGGAATGCCATAAAGAAAAGGGTGAAGGGAAAGAGAGAGGGAATGCCAAAGGAAAAATGATAAAGGAAATAAAAGGTGGACATAAAAGGCCCATTCATCTGTAGCAGTAAAGGGAAAGCTATCGTGTGAATCAATCATCCAAGATCGTTGCACTATAATGAGTCTTGCATTATTTGAATTGACTATATATCTCCCAAAGGAAAGAGATCAAATGTCGTAGTTTATACTTCAAACTGAAGCAATAACAGTAAAGATCCCTGATCTTCGTATGTCTGTCTGTGTGTCAAAGAGAGAGAGAGAGAGAGAGAGAGAGAGAGAGAGAGAGTGACTAGTCAGCTACCCTGTATAACTATACTTCCTCTCATACGACAACAACCCTTGAAGCAGCACTCTGGGCCCATTCCAAGACCAAGTGGAAATTGTGTTTGGAGATCCCTTCAAGTCGACTGCAGTGATTCTAGGGAGAGTTTGGGAACGTTTGGAACCAGTGAGGTTTGGCTCCCAGCCTCACCATCAACCTCACCTCAAATTAACCTCATTACCAGTTCTTCCAAGAGGGAAATGGACATTTGGCTGTGTGTGATGCTATGGTGTACTGGGCTGTGAGGGTTGTTATAGTGATATGGTGTACTGGGCTGTGAGGGTTGTTATAGTGATATGGTGTACTGGGCTGTGAGGGTTGTTATAGTGATATGGTGTACTGGGCTGTGAGGGTTGTTATAGTGATATGGTGTACTGGGCTGTGAGGGTTGTTATAGTGATATGGTGTACTGGGCTGTGAGGGTTGTTATAGTGATATGGTGTACTGGGCTGTGAGGGTTGTTATAGTGATATGGGTCAGTCTGTTACATCTGGAGTATTTCTCTTGTCTTATCCGGTGTCGTGTGAATTTAAATATGCTCTCTCTAATTCTCTCTTTCTCTCTTTCTGTCTTTCTCTCGGAGGACCTGAGCCCTAGGACCATGCCTCAGGACTACCTGGTATGATGACTCCTTGCTGTCCCCAGTCCACCTGGCCGTGCTGCTGCTCCAGTTTCAACTGTTCTGCCTGCAGCTATGGAACCCTGACCTGTTCACCGGACGTGCTTGTTGCACCCTCGACAACTACTATGATTATTATTATTTGACCATGCTGGTCATTTATGAACATTTTAACATTTTAACATCTTGACCATGTTCTGTTATAATATCCACCCTGCACAGCCAGAAGAGGACTGGCCACCCCTCATAGCCTGGTTCCTCTCTAGGTTTCTTCCTAGGTTCTGGCCTTTCTAGGGAGTTTTTCCTAGGGAGTTTTTCTTAGCCACCGTGCTTCTTTCACATGCTTTGCTTGCTGTTTGGGGTTTTAGGCTGGGTTTCTGTACAGCACTTTGAGATATCAGCTGATGTACGAAGGGCTATATAAAAATAAATTTGATTTGATTTGATATGGTGTACTGGGCTGTGAGGGTTGTTATAGTGATATGGTGTACTGGGCTGTGAGGGTTGTTATAGTGATATGGTGTACTGGGCTGTGAGGGTTGCTATAGTGATATGGTGTACTGGGCTGTGAGGGTTGTTATAGTGATATGGTGTACTGGGCTGTTATAGTTCAGCATGCAAATCAAGGAGAAATGTCAATTTAATAGCAAGGTTCAGAGGTTGTGTGTGTGTGTGTGTGTGTGTGTGTGTGTGTGTGTGTGTGTGTGTGTGTGTGTGTGTGTGTGTGTGTGTGTGTGTTGGGAGGACTATAGCAGTCCCATCCAGCCAGCTACAGACGGTTGTTGTAGAAAACCCCAGCGTTTGTTCTGCTCACCAATAACTGCTAGAGAGAGGATCACCTTGACTGGTCTCCTATTCAACCCACATGTCTATTTATTCATAGACATTATTATTTTGCTGTAAGAAAAACACAGATCCCATAATATCTTGGTTGTCTTTATTGAGTGAATTTTAACTAGTGTTGATTAAGTAAATAAGAGAACAAAAGCAAAGTTCCATTGCAAACAAAACTGTACATTCAGCTGGAAAACAAGCCTGGACTGAGTAGGATGGGGATTTGCACATATGGGTTAGAATCTTAATTCCTGTCATGCGATTGGCTGAGGAAACACAAAGGGTTAGCAGAGGAGGAGGAAGAGGAGGAGGGCAAATCCCTTTTATCGCTACCACCTCTTAATTAATTAATTCAGGGAAATTAATCACAATGGGACTTTCCACACACACACACACACACACACACACACACACACACACACACACACACACACACACACACACACACACACACACACACACACACACACACACACACACACACACACAGAAAACGCATATTAAACACACAAAATATCTGTATGATCCACAGCCCAGTGTTATTAGCTAGTAGTATGTTAGTAGACATGTTTCTCAGCGACTGCATGTGTCTAAGCATATCTGATCATATTTACCAGCAAACACAAGACCAATGTTACCCCTGCCTGCCTGGGCTCATTAAGCCTAGCCAAGCAGTAGGGCTTTGTCCCAAATGACACCCTATTCCCTATTTAGTGCACTACTTTCAACCAAAGCCCTATGGGTCCTGGCCAAATGTACTGCACTCAACAGGGAAATAGGATGCCATTGGCGACAGAGCCTAGCCCTCACTGCCAAGTCCTGCCCACAGCCCTGGAACCAGGACCTAACCAATGCTGTTGTCACAGCAACCCTGCATCCCAGAGCAAATGGGGAAGGTGGGGGGGGCGGCATGATGTCATCCTGTGGCACTGTAGGGGCCAATCAAACCTTGAGAAAATTATGTCACCTTTTGTTGCGACGGTCCATTCAGCACTATAGAGGAGCAGTGAATTGAGAGCTGCAGAGAGGTCACTCTTCCCCCTGAGTTGTGTGTGAGAAAGACAACAAAAAGAGGAGAAGGGGAAAAAGGAGGCAGGCAGGCAGGAGCAGGGAGATGCATTGTGGACATGCTAATGGTGTTAACCGTGGGGCAGGCCCATAAAGATGTCATGAAACACAACTTCCAAAACACCGGTGCCAAGCCCCCTCCTCCGCCCTGCCATCCAGCTCCTTCATAAGATCCCTCGAAACGCTTTGAACTTGTCAGAAATCTGTCAAGCGCATGTACAAAAGGCTAAAGCACAGTGCAATGGAGCCGTGCTCGGTTCGCTTTGTTTTATCTCACAGAGTAAGACAACAATAAACAAGCCCTCTTGAGGAATAATTGCTACCCTCCCAACAGCACCATTCCTCCCTCAACAGCACCACAAAAGCCCTCCCCATACCACCTAATAGCCCCCATCCCCTATATCCCATCTCCCCTCTGTGTTCATATCGTTCACTAAGACAAAAATGATTATTATTTTTTTATTTCACCTTTATTTAACCAGGTAGGCTAGTTGAGAACAAGCTCTAATTTACAACTGCGACCTGGCCAAGATAAAGCAAAGCAGTTCGACACATACAACAACACAGAGTTACACATGGAATAAACAAACATACAGTCAATAATACAGTAGAAAAAGTCTATATACAGTATGTGCAAATGAGGTAGGATAAGGGAGGTAAGGCAATGAAAAGTCCATGGTGGCGAAGTAATTACAATATAGCAATTAAACACTGGAATGGCAGATGTGCAGAAGATGAATGTGCAAGTAGAGATACTGGGGTGCAAAGGAGCAAGATAAATAGGGAATACCTAGGATAGGATAAAGTAATCCTTCTAACCCCCCCCCCCCCCCCCCCTTAAAAGATTTAGATGCACTATTGTAAAGTGGTTGTTCCACTGGATATCATAAGGTGAATGCACCAATTTGTAAGTCGCTCTGGATAAGAGTGTCTGCTAAATGACTTAAATGTAAATGTAAATGTAAATAAATAAATACAGTATGGGGATGAGGTAGTTGGATGGGCTATTTACAGATGGGCTATGTACAGGTGCAGTGATCTGTGAGCTGCTCTGACAGCTGGTGCTTAAAGCTAGTGAGGGAGATAAGAGTCTCCAGCTTCAGTGATTTTTGCAGTTCGTTCCAGTCATTGGCAGCAGAGAACTGGAAGGAAAGGCGGCCAAAGGAAGAATTGACCAGTGAGATATAGCTGCTGGAATGCGTGCTACGGGTGGGTGCTGCTATGGTGACCAGTAAGCTGAGATAAGGTGGGGCTTTACCTAGCAGAGACTTGTTGATGACCTGGAGCCAGTGGGTTTGGCGATGAGTATGAAGCGAGGGCCAGCCAACGAGAGCTTACAGGTCGCAGTGGTGGGTAGTATATGGGGCTTTGGTGACAAAACGGATGGCACTGTGATAGACTGCATCCAGTTTATTGAGTAGGGTATTGGAGGCTATTTTGTAAATGACATCGCCGAAGTCGAGGATCGGTAGGATGGTCAGTTTTACGAGGGTATGTTTGGCAGCATGAGTGAAGGATGCTTTGTTGCGAAATAGGAAGTCGATTCTATATTTAATTTTGGATTGTAGATGCTTAATGTGAGTCTGGAAGAAGAGTTTACAGTCTAACCAGACACCTAGGTATTTGTAGTTGTCCACATATTCTAAGTCAGAACCGTCCGGAGTAGTGATGCTGGACGGGCGGGCAGGTGCGGGCAGCGATCGGTTGAAGAGCATACATTTAGTTTTACTTGCATTTAAGAGCAGTTGGAGGCCACGGAAGGAGAGTTGTATGGCATTGACCTTGTCTGGAGGTTATTTAACACAGTGTCCAAAGAAGGGCCAGAGATATACAGAACGGTGTCGTCTGCGTAGAGGTGGATCAGAGAATCACCAGCAGCAAGCGCGACATCACTGATGTATACGGAGAAGAGAGTCAGCCTGAGAATTTAACCCTGTGGCACCCCCATAGAGACTGCCAGAGGTCCGGACAACAGGCCCTCAGATTTGACACACTGAACTCTATCAGAGAAGTAGTTGGTGAACCAGGCGAGGCAATCATTTGAGAAACCAAGGCTGTTGAGTCTGCCGATAAGAATGTGGTGATTGACAGAGTCGAAAGCCTTGGCCAGGTTGATGAATATGGCTGCACAGTAATGTCTCTTATCGATGGCGGTTATGATATCGTTTAGGACTTTGAGCGTGGCTGAGGTGCACCCATGACCAGCTCTGAAACCAGATTGCATAGCGGAGAAGGTATGGTGGGATTCGAAATGGTCGGTAATCTGTTTGTTAACTTGGCTTCCGAAGACCTTAGAAAGGCAGGATAGGATAGATATAGGTCTGTAGCAGTTTGGGTCTAGAGTGTCTCCCCCTTGGAAGAGGGTGATGACCGCGGCAGCTTTCCAATCTTTGGGAATCTCAGACGATACGAAAGAGGTTGAACAGGCTAGTAATAGGGGTTGCAACAATTTCAGCAGATCATTTTATAAAGAGAGGGTCCAGATTGTCTAGCCCAGTTGATTTGTAGGGGTCCAGATTTTGCAACTCTTTCAGAACATCAGCTATCTGGATTTGGGTGAAGGAGAAATGGGGGAGGCTTGGGCGAGTTGCTGTGGGGGGGTGCAGGGCTGTTGATCGGGGTAGGGGTAGCCAGGTGGAAAGCATGGCCAGACGGAGAATAATGCTTATTGAAATTCTCAATTATAGTGGATTTATTTGTGGTGACAGTGTTTCCTAGCCTCAGTGCAGTGAGCAGCTGGGAGGAGGTGCTCTTATTCTCCATGAACTTAACAGTGTCCCAGAACTTTTTACAGTTTGTGCTACAGGATGCAAATTTCTGTTTGAAAAAGCTAGCCTTAGCTTTCCTAACTGCCTGTGTATATTGGTTCCTAACTTCCCTGAAAAAATCCATATCATGGTGGCTATACAATGCTAATGCAGAACGCCACAGGATGTTTTTGTGCTGGTCAAGGGCATTCAGGTCTGGAGAGAACCAAGTGCTAAATCTGTTCCTGGTTCTACATTTTTTGAATGGGGCATGCTTATTTAAGATGGTGAGGGAGGCACGTTTAAAGAATAACCAGGCATCCTCTACTGACGGGATGAGGTCAATATCGTTCCAGGATACCCGGGCCAGGTCGATTAGAAAGGCCTGCTCCCTGAAGTGTTTTAGGGAGCGTTTGACAGTGATGAGGGGTGGTCGTTTGACCGCAGACGCATTACGGATGCAGGCAATGAGGCAGTGATCGCTGAGATCTTGGTTGAAAACAGCAGAGGTGTATTTGGAGGGCAAGTTGGTTAGGATGATATCTATGAAGGTGCCCGTGTTTACAAATTTGGGGTTGTACCTGGTGGGTTCATTGATAATTTGTGTGAGATTGAGGGCATCAAGCTTAGATCGTAGGATGGCCGGAGTGATATGCATGTCCCAGTTTAGGTCACCTAGCAGCACGAGCTCTGAAGATAGATGGGGGGGCAATCAATTCACATATGGGGGCAGAGGGTGGTCTATAGCAAGCGGCAACGGTGAGAGACTTGTTACTGGAAAGGTGGATTTTTAAAAGTAGAAGCTCAAATTGTTTGGGTACAGACCTGGATACTAAGACAGAACTGCAGGTTATCTCTGCAGTAGATTGCAACACCGCCCCCTTTGGCAGTTCTATCTTGTCGGAAAATGTTATAGTTAGGGATGGAAATTCCAGGGTTTTTGGTGGTCTTCTTTATTGAGTCCATATCGTTCATTAAACCAAACATTATTGAGTCCATATCGTTCATTAAACCAACCATTATTGGGTCAAAGTTGAAGTTGACAGTGAGAGGCATGTGAATGGGATGTCACCAGAGAACAGTTCCAGGAGACATAATAAGATACAGTACCTGTCATGATCCATGACACAGTCGTATTAGTTGGCTTATCACTAATCAATCTGGTTAACTGGAAATATGATGACAGAGTGATGCACAGGATGGTGAGTGGATAGATCAGTTCACTTGGTCCTCTCTCTCTATCTTCTGTCTCTCTTTCTCTTCTCCTGTCTCTCTCTTCTGTCTCTCTTCTGTCTCTTCTGTCTTTCCTTCTGTCTCTCTTTCTCTCTCTTCTGTCTCTCTTTCTCTCTCTCTTCTGTCTCTCTTTCTCACTTGCTTGTCTCTCTTTCTCTTCTCTTTCTCTTCTGTCTCTTTCGCTCTCTCTCTCTCTCTTCTGCCTCTCTTTCTCTCTCTTGTCTCTCTTCTGTCTCTCTTTCTCTTCTCTCTCTTTCTCTCTCTCTCTCTTCTGTCTCTCTTTCTCTTCTGTCTCTCATTCTCTTCTCTCTCTTTCTCTCTCTTTCGCTTCTCTCTCTTTCTCTCTCTCTCTCTCTTCTCTCTCTGTCTTCTGTCTCTCTCTCTTCTGTCTCTCGTACTCTCTCGCTTCTGTCTCTCTGTCTCTCTTTCTCTTCTGTCTCTCTTTCTCCCCCCCCCCCTCTCTCTCCAATTCTTCTCATTGTCTCTCTCCTGCCTCACTTTCTCTCTGTAATGTCATAACCCCATCATGTGAGTGGGAGGGAAATTCTAGGGACATTTCCCTGTGCTGACCAAGACAGTGAGAGTACTATTATGACATATACTCTGTGGACACTGAACACACTCAGAACACTGAACTTGTCATAGGTTTTGTTCTTTAACCTATTAGTAAACATTTACAATATATATATATTACACAGTAGTAGTAACTCAACCTCCTACACAATAACAGTCTTGACCATATTATGTTAAGGTCAGAGAAAGGGTGATCTCTATGTGACCTAATGGGGAAATATTACATTACTATTGGTTTCTTACTCTAACAGACTCTTTCACACAGTGGGAAAAGATTCTTAATGGTATTTCCTGACCTTCTAATGGCAGGTTCTGTCATTTTGAGACAAGATCCCTGATTGTATAATAATAGAGTATTTATGCTTTTTAATCCCCAAGGGGACATTTGTTGGGTCACAATTTATTTGGATAGTCTGGGTTTTCCATTTGTAGATTTTCTACATGGTCAGTGGCGATTTTAGCATGTAAATCTTGTCGTAGCAAAGTCAGAAAAATGTTTTTAGATGCATGCCAGCAAAGACACTACACAACACAACACTAAACAATACATTAATTGCACTATAACGGCGACAAGCGGTGCCCAAAAACTGTTAGGGCCTACATTAAACTGTCCCAATGGCAGAGCTGCCTTGTCTAGCAGCGAAACAATTAATTCAGCCTTGTTTACAGCCTTTAAAAAAACATAGCTGATATGGCTGACTTGATTAAACAAATGTGGTTTCTACTGACAATTGAGATGTACAAACTATGGCATAAGGGAACGATGAGCGGATAAGAGGCATTCCGTAAATTCGATTAAGACATTCATGAGTGAGCGACGAAGGACGTAGTCAATATAACTGTGTTCAGCACTTTTGAAATGTACAGCGACAGAATGAAGAACATGGGCTGCTCTTACAGTATTTTCCCTGGACACCAAGTCAGAACCGTAGGATAAATAAAGGGGGCATATAAGCAGACAATGAAACCTCTTACAATATCAGATGATGACATTTCTCAAAAACAGGTTATAGGCTACATGTGCAGCACTGAGTCAGAACAGTAACGTTAGGCGAAATTAAAAGGTAAAAATAGACCAAATTATTAGGGGAGGCACATGGGCTACTAACAGCTTACTACACAACATACACTTAGTATTACTTTCTTAGCTACAGCATACTTATCTCCCTTGCATATTCCATCATTTATGCAGCAGCATACAATACATTTTTGGACTCACCTTGGCTTGTGAGGTGCTCACTTAAACATGAAGGTGGCATGGCGGTTTTGGCACCAAACTTTGTCATCAAATTCTGGCATTCTCTGGATTTATGGTGGGAACTTGGAAAAAATCATACAGCCCCTCCATTGAATAGCAGGCTACTGGTTGCTTTGCAATGCTTGCAGTTAGCCTCTGATTCCTTCCAAACAACTCATTGTTGAATTTGAGATTTCCAATTTGTTGTGTAATCTTTACGCCCAATGGCCAATGAGCACCGATACGTTTTATCTATAATTTCTCTTAATTATTTCTCTTCATATGACAAGGATGAAAAAGGATTTGCCAGTAGACTGTTAGCTAAGACTTTGAAAGTAAGATGTTGACATGATCAGTCCAATCAAAGCTACTGTACATATAGCGTGATTTGACATCATTTTATCTGTGGCCAATGACCTTGAGCCTTCTTGGAAGGGCACTTGTAATATAACTCTATGGCAGGACCCAAAGGGCTGAAATTGTGGATGTCTATCCTTACTAAGGACATAAACTTGGCGATGACGTAGTGTCCCCATGAGTGACAGAACACTGAGCCAATCACGGCCAAGCTGCTCCCACAACAGCTCAATTGGGTTGAGACTGTGCTGGCCACTCCATTATAGACAGAATACCAGCTGACTGCTTCTTCTTTAAATAGTTATTGCATAGTTTGGAGTTGTGCTTTGGGTCATTGTCCTGTTGTAGGAGGAGATTGGCTCCAATTAAGCGCCGTCCACAGGGTATGGCATGGTTTTGCAAAATGGAGTGATGGCGTTCCTTCTTCAAGATACCTTTTACCCTGTACAAATCTCCCACTTTACCACCACCATAGCACCCCCAGACCATCACATTTCCTCCACCATGTGCTTGACAGATGGCGTCAAGCACTCCTCCAGTATCTTTTTCATTTTTTCTGCATCTCACGAATGTACTTCTTTGTGATTTGAACACCTCAAACTTATATTTGTCTGTCCATAACACTTTTTTCCAATCTTCCCCTATCCAGTGCCTGTGTTCTTTTGCCCATTTTAATATTTTATTTTTATTGGCCAGTCTGAGATATGGTATTTTCTTTGCAACTCTGCCTAGAACGCCTCGCCTGTTGACGTTGAGACTGGTGTTTTGCGGGTACTATTTAATGAAGCTGCCAGTTGAGGACTTGTGAGGCATCTGTTTCTCAAACTAGACACTCTAATGTACTTGCTCAGTTGTGCACCGGGGCCGCCCACTCCTCTTTCTATTCTGGTTAGAGACAGTTTGCGCTGTTCTGTGAAGGGAGTAGTACACAGCGTTGTATGAGATCTTTAGTTTCTTGGCAATTTCTCCATGGAATAGCCTTCATTTCTCAGAACAAGAATAGACTGACGAGTTTCAGAAGAAAGGTCTTTGTTTCTAGATATTTTAAGCCTGTAATCGAACTCACAAATGCTGATGCTCCAGATACTCAACTAGTCTAAAGAAGGCCAGTTGTATTGCTCCTTTAATCAGGGCAACAGTTTTCAGCTGTGCTAACATAATTGAAAAAGGGTTTTATAATGATCAACTAGACTTTTAAAATGATAAACTTGGATTAGCTAACACAACGTGCCATTGGAACACAGGAGTGATGGCTGCTGATAAAAGGCCTCTGTACGCCTATGTAGATATTCCAGCTATGATAGTCATTTACAACATTAACAATGTCTACACTATATCTCTAATCAATTTGATGTTATTTTAATGAACAAAAAATGAGCTTTTCTTTCAAAAACAAGGACATTTCTGAGTGACCCCAAACTTTTGAAAGGTAGTGTACATATATTTTTTTGGCTAAAAATGTGGGGCTCAAAACAGGTGGGGCTCTGCAGGTCGCGACTGTACATGGTTATACTATCAACAAACTGTCTGTTGATAAACAACTGCTTGCTAAGGTTACAATTGGGGTGAAGTTTAGAATAAGGTTTTGGGTAAGCGTTAAGGTTAGGGCTAGGTTTAGGGTTAAGATTGGGTTAGGATAAGGGTTAAGGTTAGGTTTAGAGCTAGGGTTAGTAGATAGTTAGTTGAAATGGGAATGATAGTCTACAGATGGACTATCCAAATAAAGTGTTATCTATTTGTTTTGATAATATGAATAATCATGATGACAGACTGCCTTGTTTAGATATCATTATTACCCCATGTCGTGTCTTTGGGGGTACCATTAAACTGAAGATATGTTTATCAATTAGCTCCCTGTAATTATTATCACGCGATTAAACTGATTAATCGTTTAATTGTAATTAACTAGGAGATCGGTGCACCAAGGAGAATATTCAGATTACAAAGCTATAATTTTCCTAATATAACTTTCCTGTACTATAATATTATATTCTATTATAGTATAGGCCGATTATCTTCTAGTTTAAATGGTGTATTTACCTCTAGTCCAGTCTCATTCCAAACGTCGTAAATTGTTGTATCTGCACGAACCCAGTCTTTACTAAAATCATCCATACATCAATTGTCTTAAAATCATTTATTTACTACACTAAGTAATTAACAGAAAAACATACAAACAGTAATTATCATCACAAAGGATTGGTATAGGAATGTGCCCTTGTGGGCTAAACAGGCAGGTCGGCCTGTTGAACAATGGATCATAAAAGGTCAGCTGTGGCAGTTACACAGAGTTCATTAATATTAACAATTGACAATTGAAGGCTCACTCATTCGGGAACAATTGCAATCAATATATATTTACGCTCTTGTGTCGTCGTGATCCTTGTTCGAGAGTTCTGTTCTGTTGGGGAGTTTTGTCCGCGTTCTCTCTCTCTCTCTCTCGGTTAGAATGGATCTTTCAGAGCGACATTCATTAATGTCGTCATCGAATGGTTGTTTCGTTGGTCTTCGCGTTCGATGATATAATTTACTTAGCTGCAGACTAATAATTAATATCAAAGACTTGTTCTTATTCTGTCGGTATCAATAGTCTAAAAGTTAACCACGTGGTATGGTTCACTTTCAGTAGAGTACTTGGATGGTCAAACCTCTGGCCATAGAGTGTAGGCCTGGTCTCAAGAAATGTAAATCAGGGGGTGTTTTATAGTGCCCATAGAACAGCTTGTCAAATGACGCCTGGTCCTGTATGGGTCCCTGGGGGCGTGCCTATGACTGAGTTAGATTTGGTTACAGAAATACAATTCTATCACATTACATCAGTACATAGCATCTCAATGTCTTACAAAAGCTTTATCCTTATTAATACATTCTATACAACCATTATGATGCTATTATATAAACAGTTTTATGGTAATATGGCTATATTGTCTCTTCTGAGTATCACAAAATTGTACCAAGCGGATCAGTTCGTAGCTGGATTCTTCACCAATCTTCCATACCTTCTCCAGAACACAAAATGTCGCTTGGCTCTCCAATTCTATGAGTTGGAAGGATTTCCTGTGTCTCTCTATGGGCCATGTGGCCAGAGACTCTCCTGGAATTTTAGAGTTTTTACGACCCTTTACACACAGGGTGGATTGGGGGGCAGGTAGGGGGTGGTTTTGCAGAAGGGAGGGGGTCAACTGTCCTCCCTGTACCAAAAGAGGCCAACGTCATGACACCCACATAGTAACAGCCACCACACAACGTGCCAGGGAGCAAAGCCCAAAAACACTAACTGCTAGACCAAAAGGAAAGACAGGGCATAAACACACACTAACTGCTAGACCAATAGGAAGGGCAGGGACTGAACACATACTAACTGATAAACCAATAGGAAGGGCAGGGCCTAAACACATACTAACTGCTAGACCAATAGGAAGGGCAGGGCCTAAACACATACTAACTGATAGACCAATAGGAAGGACAGGGCCTGAACACATACTAACTGCTAGACCAATAGGAAGGGCAGGGCCTAAACATACACTAACTGCTAAACCAATAGGATGGGCAGGGCCTGAACACATACTAACTGATAGACCAATAGGAAGGGCAGGGCCTAAACACATACTAACTGCTAGACCAATAGGACGGGCAGGACCTGAACACATACTAACTGCTAGACCAATAGGACGGGCAGGGCCTGAACACATACTGATAGACCAATAGGAAGGCCTGTGCCAAAACACACACAAGACTGCTTGACCAATAGGAAGGCCTGGGTCTAAACACACACTAGACTGCTAGACCAATAGGAAGGCCTGGGTCTAAACACACACTAGACTGCTAGACCAATAGGACAGGCAGGTACTGTAGCTTCTCATGTGACTCAAGGTAATCAGAACCATAAATACAACCGTGAGATAGTAGATAGAGTCATGTAATAAGATACAGTACCTGTCATGATTTATGACACAGGCATATTAGTTATCATCTCTAATCAATCTGGTTTAACTGGAGACGTTTTGAACAGGATGTTGACTGGATAGATCAGTTCACTTGGCCCTCACTCTTCTCTCTCTCTCTCGCTCTCTTCAATTTAAGGGCTTTATTGGCATGGGAAAAATATTTTTCACATTGCCAAAGCAAGTGAAATAGATAATAAATGAAAGTGAAATAAAAAATGTACAGTGAACATTACAATCACATAAGTGCCAAAATAATAAAGACATTACAAATGTCATATTATGCATATATACAGTGTTGTAATGATGTGCAAATATTCAAAGTACAAAAGGGAAAATAAATAAACATAAATATAGGTTGTATTTACAATGGTGTTTGTTCATCACTGGTTGCCCATTTCTTGTGGCAACAGGTCACACATCTTGCTGCTGTGATTGCACACTGTGGTATTTCACCCAATAGATATGGGAGTGTATCAAAATTGGATTTGTTTTCAAATTCCTTGTGGGTCTGTGTAATCTGAGGGAAATATGTGTCTGTAATATGGTCAAACATTGGCAGGAGGTTACGAAGTGCAGCTCAGTTTCCACCTCATTTTGTGAGCAGTGCGCACATAGCCTGTCTTGAGAGCCAAGTCTGCCTTCGGTGGCCTTCCTCAATAGCAAGGCTATGCTCACTGAGTCTGTACATAGTCAAAGAGTTCCTTTATTTTGGGTCAGTCACAGTGGTCAGGTATTCTTCCACTGTGTACTCTCTGTTAAGGACCAAATAGCATTCTAGTTTGCTGTGTTTTTTTGTAAATTCTTTCCAATGTGTCAAGTAATTATCTTTTTGTTTTCTCATGATTTGGTTGGGTCTAATTGTGTTGCTGTCCTGGGGCACTGTGGGGTGTGTTTGTGTTTGTGAACAGAGCCCCAGGACCAGCTTGCTTAGGGGGCTCTTCTCCAGGTTCATTTCTCTGTAGGTGATGGCTTTGTTATGGAAGGTTTGGGAATCGCTTCGTTTTAGGTGGTTGTAGAATTTAACGGCTCTTTTCTGGATTTTGATAATTAGTGGGTATCAGCCCAATTCTTCTCTGCATGCATTATTTGGTGTTTTACCTTAGACACAGAGGATATTTTTTTCAGAATTCTGCATGCAGTCTCAATTTGGTGTTTGTCCCATTTTGTGAACTCTTGGTTGGTGAGCGGACCCCAGACCTCACAACCATAAAGGGCAATGGGTTCTATAACTGATTCAAGTATTTTTAGGCAGATCACAATTGGTATGTCAAACTTTATGTTCCTTTTGATGGCATACAAGGCCCTTCTTGCTTTGTCTCTCAGATCGTTCACAGCTTTGTGGAAGTTACCTGTATGTATAGTTTTTTGTGTGCTCTAGGGCAACGGTGTCTAAATGGAATTTGTATTCGTGGTCCTGGAAACTTGACTTTTTTTGGAACACCATTATTTTTGTCTTACTGAGATTTACTGTCAGGGCCCAGGTCTGGCGGAATCTGTACAGCAGATCAAGGTGCCGCTGTAGACCCTCCTTGGTTGGGGACAGAAGCACCAGATCATCAGCAAACAGTAGACACTTGACGTCAAAATCTATTAGGGTGAGGCTGGATGCTGCAGACTCTTCTAGTGCCCTCGACAATTCGTTGATATATATGTTGAAGAGAGTGGGGCTTAAGCTGAATCCCTGTCTCACCCCCGCGCCCTGTGGAAAGAAATGTGTGTGTTCTTGTCCAATTTTAACCGCACACTTGTTGTTTGTGTACATAGATTTTATAATGTCGTATTTTTTTCCCCCAACACCACTTTCCAGAATTTTTTTTTTAATATAAAAAGCATGAGAAGACCTTGCCTTTGTTTTGGTTTGTTCGTTTGTCAATTAGGGTGCAGGGTGAATACTTGGTCTGTCGTATGGTAATTTGGTAAAAAGCAAATTTGACATTTGCTTAGTACATTGTTTTCGCTGAGGAAATGTACGAGTCTGCTGTTAACCTCTATGGGCAAGGCGGGACGAATTCGTCCCACCTACGTAACAGCCACCTGAATTCAGTGGCGCGATTTTTGAATCGTTTGAAATACTATTACTTCAATTTCTCAAACATATGACTATTTTACAGCTATTTAAAGACAAGACTCTCCTTAATCTAACCACACTGTCCGATTTCAAAAAGGCTTTACAACGAAAGCAAAACATTAGATTATGTCAGGAGAGTGCCCAGCCAGAAATAATCAGACACCCATTTTTCAAGCTAGCATATAATGTCACAAAAACCCAAACCACAGCTAAATGCAGCACTAACCTTTTATGATCTTCATCAGATGACACACCTAGGACATTATGTTATACAATACATGCATGTCTGTTCAAACAAGTTCATATTTATATCAAAAAACAGCTTTTTACATTAGCATGTGACGTTCAGAAAAAGCATACCCCCCGCAAACTTCCGGGGAATTTACTAACAGTTTGCTAAATTACTCACGATAAACGTTCACAAAAAGCATAACAATTATTTTAAGAATTATAGATACATTACTCCTCTATGCACTCGATATGTCCGATTTTAAAATAGCTTTTCGGATGAAGCACATTTTGCAATATTCTAAGTACATAGCCCAGCCATCACGGCTAGCTATTTAGACACCCGGCAAGATTAGCCTTCACCAAAATCCTATTTCCTATAAGAAAAATGTTGTTACCTTTCCTGTTCTTCGTCAGAATGCACTCCCAGGACTTCTACTTCAATAACAAATGTAGGTTTGGTCCCAAATAATCCATCGTTATATCCAAATATCCTCTGTTTTGTTCGTGCGTTCTAGACACTATACGAATGGTAAATAACGGTCGTGCGCATGGCGCATGGCGTGACAAAAAATGTCTAAATATTCCATTACCGTACTTCGAAGCATGTCAACCGCTGTTTAAAACCAATTTTTATGCCATTTATCTCGTAGAAAAGCGATAATATTCCGACCGGGAATCTGCAATAAGCTAAACAGCCGAATGAAATTTCTCCACGGGGGCGAATCGTGCACGCGCCTCATTCAATGGTCCTCTGATCGGCCACTTGGATAAGGCGATAATCTGTTTCAGCCAGAGGCTGCCTCGTCATCGTTCAGGTTTTTCCCGGGTTCTGAGAGCCTATTGGAGCCCTGGGAATTGTCACGTTACAGCTAAGATCCTTACTCTTCAATAAACAGATGCAAGACGCACGACTCCTTGTCAGACAGGCCACTTCCTGCATGAAACCTTGTCAGGTTTTTGCCTGCCATAGGAGTTCTGTTATACTCACAGACACCATTCAAACAGTTTTAGAAACTTTAGGGTGTTTTCTATCCAAACCTGAACAATAATATGCATATTCTAGCTTCTGAGTTGGTGTAGGAGGCAGTTAAAAATGGGCACATATTTTTTCCAAAATTCGCAATACTGCCCCCTAGCCCAAACAGGTTAATGACAATTCAGAGGATTTTCCCAAGGTTGCAGTTGACATATATCCCACGGCAGTTATTGGGATCAAATTGGTCTCCACTTTTGTGGATTGGGGTGATCAGTCCTTGCTTCCAAATATTGGGGAATATGCCAGAGTTGAGGATGATGTTAAAGAGTTTAAGTATAGCCATTTGGAATTTGTGGTCTGTATATTTTATCATTTCATTTAGGATACCATCAACCCCACAGGCCTTTTTGGGTTGGAGGGTTTGCATTTTGTCTTGTAGTTCATTCAATGTAATTGGAGAATCCAGTGGGTTCTGGTAGTCTTTAATAGTCGATTTTAAGATTGGTATTTGATCATGTTCATGTTTTTGCTGTTTGTTCTTTGTTATAGAGCCAAAAAGACTGGAGAAGTGGTTTATCCATACATCTCCGTTTTGTATAAATAACTCTTCATGTTGTTGTTTGTTTAGAGTTTTCCAATTTTCCCAGAAGTAGTTAAATTCTATGGATCCTTCAATAACATTGAGCTGATTTCTGACGTGCTGTTCCTTCTTTTTCCGTAGTGTATTTCTGTATTGTTTTAGGAATTCACCATAGTGAAGGCGTAGGCTCAGATTTACTGGGTCTCCATGTTTATGGTTGGATAGGTTTCTCAATGTCTTTCTTAGGTTTTTGCATTCTTCATCAAACCATTTGTCCTTGTTCATTTTATTAGGTTGTCTGCTTGAAATTTGTAGATTTGATAGGGAAGCTGAGAGGTTTTCTACTGCTAAGTTTACATCTTCACTATTACAATGAAACATGTTGTCAAGGAAATTGTCTGGAATGGATTGAATTTTTTGTTGCCTAATTATTTTTGGATAGATTTCCACACTACTTTCCTTCCATCTATAGCATTTCTTAATATTATTCAGTTCCTTTGATGCCTCATGATTGAGCATAGCTATGTTGAAGTACAGTGTGATTTTGTGATCTGATAGGGGTGTCAGTGGACTGACTGAATGCTCTAAGAGACTCTGGGTTGAGGTCAGTGATAAAGTAGTCTACAGTACTACTGCCAAGAGATGAGCTATAGGTGTACCTACCGTAGGAGTCCCCTCGAAGCCTACCATTGACTATGTACATACCCAGCATCCAACAGAGCTGCAGGAGTTGTAACCCATTTTGTGTCTAGGGGGGGCATAATGAGGAGGGGATGCTGTCACCCCCAGGTAGGTGTTTGTCCCCCTGTGTGCTGATGGTGTCAGGTTCTTGTCCAGTTCTGTTTTTTTAGGTCGCCACAGACTAGTACATGTCCCTGGGCCTGGAAATTGTTGATCTCCCCCTATAGGATGGAGAAGCTGTCATCGTATGGGGGGGATATCGGTAGCACAGATGACCTCAGAACTTGTATATTCCAGGACAAGATAGTAAAAGCTTTGTGTTCCATAATATGTAGTGTTGTTTTTGTGAGGTTTAGGCCTGGACCATCACAATAGGTGTGAGCAGAGTATGTTGAGCATCTGATACATACCTCTTAGGTCACAGGATGGGGCTTGGGCAGGTGTAATGGTGGGGGTTGGGCTTGTTGCTCTGCTCACGGCCTGGGCATATGTCCCGCTGTCATGTTGAGGTCCTTGCTGCAGGGGCGGGGGGCATGGGGTGGGCAGAAGGGGCATAGGTCTGATATGGGAGGCCTATATAGGGTGTAGCCAGGGTCTGCTTGGGGTGGTCTTAGCTGGTTGGGGTGTGGCTGGTGATGCTGTGGTCTGGGTGTAGGTCCTCTTGCCGTGGGTTCTCTCGGTGCAGGTCCTTCAGGGCGGGGTCTTGCAGATCTGGGAGGGTGTCTCGCTGGTCTGGGCGGGGTGTCCGTTGCTCAGTTGCTCCTGTGTGAGCTTCTGGGGCTACGGTTGGGGGTGACGTTCTTCAGGGTCCTTGCAAAAGTTGGGATTGTTGCCTTGTAGAGGTGGACCTGGTCGTAAAGGCTGTTCAAGTTCAGGGTGGAGTGGTGGGCGAGGTAGACATTAGGTTTTGAGGCGCAGTCTTGGGAAATGCTTGCATTCGCCCGCTGTATGGTGGCAGGGTGGAAGAATTTTTGTGGTAGCAGGCTGGAGGTAACCACTTGTGTGTTGCGGAAAGTGGAAGAAGCTTTTTCAATCACTCCCTTGAGTGCTGTGGCCGCCCTTTCCTGCTGGGCTCTCAGGTCATTTATGCCTGTGTGAATTATGATGTGGCTGGTGTAACAGTGTAGGTTCCGTCCCTCTCTTCACCCCAACCTGGGCTCGAACCAGGGACCCTTGCACACATCAACAACTGACACCCACGAAGCATCGTTACCCATCGTGCCACAAAAGCCGCGGCCCTTGCAACGCAAGGGGAACAACCACTTCAGGTCTTAGAGCGAGTGACGTCACTGATTGAAACGCTATTAGCGCGCACCACCGCTAACTAACTAGCCATTTCACATCGGTTACACTGGGGGAACCTAGTCTCTCGCTCTCTCTCTCATCTCCCTACCTTTTCTCTCTCTTTCGCTCTCTCTCCTTTTCTCTCGATCTCTCCCTTTCTCTCCCTTTCTCTCTCTCTATCTGTGTATGCATCTCTCCCTTTCTCTCCCTTTCTCTCTCTGTGTGTGTATGCATCTCTCTCTCTCTCTATCTGTGTGTGTATGCATCTCTCTCTCTCTCTGTGTTTGTATGCATCTCTCTCTCTCTATCTGTGTGTGTATGCATCTCTCTCTCTATCTTTGTGTGTATGCATCTCTCTCCCTCTCTCTATCTGTGTGTGTATGCATCTCTCTCTCTCTCTATCTGTGTGTGTATGCATCTCTCTCTCTCTCTCTCTCTCTCTATCTGTGTGTGTATGCATCTCTCTCTCTCTCTCTCTCTCTCTATCTGTGTGTATGCATCTCTCTCTCTCTCTCTGTGTGTGTATGCATCTCTCTCTCTCTCTCTCTATCTGTGTGTGTATGCATCTCTCTCTCTCTCTCTCTCTCTCTATCTGTGTGTATGCATCTCTCTCTCTCTCTGTGTGTGTGTATGCATCTCTCTCTCTCTCTCTCTCTCTATCTGTGTGTGTATGCATCTCTCTCTCTCTCTCTCTCTCTCTCTCTATCTGTGTGTATGCATCTCTCTCTCTCTCTCTCTCTCTCTCTCTCTCTCTCTATCTGTGTGTGTATGCATCTCTCTCTCTCTCTCTCTCTATCTGTGTGTGTATGCATCTCTCTCTCTCTATCTGTGTGTGTATGCATCTCTCTCTCTCTATCTGTGTGTGTATGCATCTCTCTCTCTCTATCTGTGTGTGTATGCATCTCTCTCTCTCTATCTGTGTGTGTATGCATCTCTCTCTCTCTATCTGTGTGTGTATGCATCTCTCTCTCTATCTGTGTGTGTATGCATCTCTCTCTCTCTATCTGTGTGTGTATGCATCTCTCTCTCTATCTGTGTGTGTATGCATCTCTCTCTCTCTATCTGTGTGTGTATGCATCTCTCTCTCTCTATCTGTGTGTGTATGCATCTCTCTCTCTCTATCTGTGTGTGTATGCATCTCTATCTCTCTCTCTCTCTCTCTCTCTCTCTCTCTCTCTCTCTCTCTCTCTCTCTCTCTCTCTCTCTCTCTCTCTCTCTCTCTCTCTCTCTCTCTCGACAGATAGACAACATGACTTATTGATCTATAAAACTACCATAGATTAGAAGATAAGACACTCTGACAGCAGTAATTAATAAAAGGTCAACATTTACTTTTTGGATAGAAGCTGTTTGGATAGAGATGTCAACTGGTTTGCAAAACCGACGAGGAACAATGTATTATTTGTTTCATCTAACATTTCATTATCCAGCTGAGACAAATCATTGTTTACAATGGCGACCTGACAAGTGGCAAGTGCTGCAATGTACTGTAATACTGTCACATTTGATACGATGAGAAGGTAAACATGTCTCAATATACAGGTTTATTTTATGTTGTTGAAATAGTGGCATATTGAAGTCCCCTCAGAAATCTTCAACGGACCTGTTCAGGATTCTTCAAGTTTCAATAAAAGCATAATATAGTAAATTAGAAAATAGAAGTACATGTATCATGTTCAATAAATACATCAGCAGCTCAGTGTGCATTACATAGATGTTTTAAACAGAAAGGCAGTCCTATAGACATGTGCAGTAGAATAAAAGTCATTCTGTTGTAATCCCATTGGGTGAACTGGAGTGGATGACTGTCATGTCTTATTCCAGAAGAAATGTGAGACCGTCCCATGTACGTTATGGGGGCAAGGGGTGTTGGTGGTTAAAGTGGACTGTACCTTTCCAGGGAGGGATGTGATGAAAAGTGGACTGTCCCATTATGTACCTGTCCAGAAGGGGCTGAGAAAGCGTGATGTGTCCCATTATGTACCTGTCCAGAAGGGGCTGAGAAAGCGTGATGTGTCCCATTATGTACCTGTCCAGAAGGAGCTGAGGAAATGTGAAGTGTCCCATTATGTACCTGTCCAGAAGGGGCTGAGAAAGTGTGATGTGTCCCATTATGTACCTGTCCAGAAGGGGCTGAGGAACACTGGACTACACTCCTCACAATAGTCTAAAGGGCTGTATTTTGATATTAATAAATGATATTGATGATAGCCAGATCCAAAATGGAACTTTCACTGCTGCTGCTGATACAGAATCCAGTCCAGGAAACATCCAGTAGCCATCTTCTCTCCACCCCTGAAAACACAGCAAGAGGAGCAGATGACTGAGTGTCCATACATCCCTGAAGATGTCCTAAAATAGACAGCGTATGTACACTTCATTCCAAACAGTGACCCATTCAAATACTCAGTTAAGTCTGACACAGATAAAGTCTATTCCTGCACTTTCAAAGCTCTTTCAATGAAGACTCTTTCAATGAAGACTCTCCATGCATTTTAGACCAGAAGTAGGTTTAAACTTGTTCTGGGAAACAGGCACTCAAAATAAATCTTCCTTGGCTAAAACCACCCCATAAATGATGGAAACAACAACCCCCCCACAGAATTGAATAAATCTAAACCAGAATATTCTGGAATCAGAGGACAGGCTTTGTTAATAAATCAAGACATCAGAAATGTTGATGGCTCTAGCAGAGCAGATCGCATTGCCTTCAGGTGCTTTCCATCCAGCGGGCCTTAACTCAACGTGACGTTGTGGATGAATCTGGATGGATCTGAATTATCCCAATTATTACATTACCAGTGTTGAGGAGATCAAGGCTAAAGCAATGGAGCAGTGGAGTTCTGCTTCCAGCAATGAGGATCACATTGAGCCACCCTACAGTGCATGCAGTTGAGGACTACAGTACTACAGTACAGTCCTAGGTTCAAGTAGTATGTTGTTTCCTTTCAAATTAGCTTTCCCTTCACAATGGAACCAGTGGAATAGTCCCACATCTGGAAACCCTGCCCATCTGGCACTACGGGCAGGCCCAAGCCAACACTCAAATGAACAAAAACCAATACTATTTGAACCCATGTCTGGAATACAGTACAGTACCAGGCTAGATTAGAGGACCACACATCAATCAACACTCCACCAACCCTGAGCAATTCCCCTTCTAGAACGGCACAGAGCTCAATCCGAGACAGGAGGCCCATCTGATTAAAGGAAACCAGTTGTATCTTGTATAAACAAAGTCCCGATCTACCAGGAACTATGATGGAATATTATTATGTTCTGTAAATGTCACAAATGTGCTCAGAGTTACATTTGAATGTGAGGGACTAATGGGAAATAATTTATTCCAAAACAGTTGTGCTGTTTCATTTAGCTTTTTGATGTGAGAACGAGAGACTTTTAGCATTCTCACTGTTTTGCTGATTCGTAACCTCAGTGCTTCCAACGCTACTCTAGTTACTATGGGGTCTATCTGAAGCTGTGGTGGCACGGGGGCGTCCCAGGGTGAGGTAGTGCAGGAAGGTGGCCTATTTACAAATCAATGCTTTTTAATTAACCTGTGTTGCAAACCTTCCCAACAGCCACCCACACAATGACATCACTGAGATGTTGACTTCCTCTATGGGTTGTCATGGTGATGGTGCAGACTAGGCAGAGAGACTGTCTCATCATATAGAGCCTCAGGGGAGGAAGGACGTGTCAATAGACAGGGAGTGATCTGTCAACACGCCACTCTTCTTTCTGCTCCGTCTGCCCTGAGCCTGATAATACCTGCAGGGAGTCACGTTCCACCACTACCTGTCTGACCTGCCTGCCCAGAATCTCTCTCTCTCTCTCTCTCTCTCTCTCTCTCTCTCTCTCTCTCTCTCTCTCTCTCTCCTCTATCTCCCTTACCCTCATCCCGCTCTCACTCCTACCTGGCATACCTCCCCCTCTAACCCTCCATCCACTGTCCCTGACTCACTCCCCTCTACCTCTACCTCTGTGCTGGCCTTCCTCCCTCCTCCTCTGTCTCCCTCTGTAGGTTTGGCCATCATGTATGTAATCTCTGTGCTTAGGCTGCATGGCAAATGTCTGAGCAAAACACAAAAGACAATGCCCAAGGACCAGTCAGTCCTTCCCCCTCTAAGGGGCCAAAATGTATCTCTCTGTTACAGTATCCAGAGGACTGATTACTGGAATGTGTGATAGAATAATCATTCAGCAGCTATCTGTTATCTATCTTAAACTTGTCCTCTGAGGATAACTTTTATTCCATCAGTGGAGGCTGCTGAGGGGAGGACGGCTCATAATAATGACTGGAACGAAATGAATGGAATGACATTAAACACATGTATTTAATACCATTCCACCTATTCTGCTCCAGACATTACCACGAGCCGGTCCTCCCCAATTAAGGTGCCACCAACCTCCTGTGAATGCCATCTATATGGATGTATGATCTCTGTGGTACCTTGTATCTGTACAGGGTGAACTCTACATTGCTCTATGCAAAGGGGGTTTATTGTCTATTTACATTGGGCTCATCCTCCACACAAGCCTTCAGATGCTATGACACCCTGTGGAGATGGGGCCTGGGTGATCAGGTTACTGTAAACTTGGTACTGTTTGATTGGTCAACGGTGGTTGGTTTTGGTTCGAAAAAGATACACCTTCAGATGTTATAAATGGAACGGAGGTCTGTTGTTCTCTCTTATCCCGTATCCAGTCAATTGGAGAACAGTTGCAGGATATTTTCTAATTTCCCAGGTTCCTAGGCCTCTTGCCTAGTACCTGTACCTGCCTCCTGGGGCCGGATTCACAAAACATTACTTAAGAAGTTCATAAGATAGTTTGAAAATGCAATTCCTCAAAATGTTCTTAGGAATTCGTAGTTTTCTTAGGAACTTCGTAAATATCTTCTTATGTGGCATTAGTGACGTGCTTGAAACCAATAAATAAGCTTAAGTGACAGCGATGATAGGATTTGGTTATTTCGTTATTTTTCACACATTATAGCCATCAGACTAGCTATATCAAAATCAAAAATGGATAACCAAGGAAAGCACAATAAAAACTTCAGCAAACAAGAGCTTGAAGATGGTGGAGGAAATAGCAGCCAGGAAAAGGTTGTTGTTGGGGAGACTTGATAACTGCCGGGTCACTGCTGAGACCAAAAAGAGAGGATGGGTGAGAGTGGCTGAGTCTGTCTCTGCCGACGGCGGTATGGCAAGGGACAGTGACGGCGTAAAAAAAGAAGAGGTCCGACATCAAGTCGGCTGCTAAGAAGGGAGCTGAGAGACCATTCATGTGGACCAGCTGGAGGAGAAGGTGTCGTCCATCATAGAGATGGTGGTAGAGGGACTGCGCGACAGCTAAGTTAGTTACCCACGTTAGCTAGCTAATGTGTAAAGACCTTTATAGCCAACAACATAGCTAACGACGTTAACGTTAGCTAAGTTAGCCAAGTTCTTCTTTGCAAATTGACAAGATACCGCTAGCTATTTAACACTTCTAGAATATTGTAATATATTGTTAATTACTAGCTAGCTAGATAATGTGTGTTTAATTTGTTTTCTTGCTATATTTAAATATCCTGTAGCCAACTGTGTCTGTGGCGCAAGAAAACGTTCATGTTTACAAAAGTATCCATTCGTCTCAAGACAAGGGTTTAGCTGTCCTAAAGTTAAGTACATTTTCAAGAATAGATCCTAAAACATTATTTTCAAGAATCTAATTTCTTCTTAACTTTTTTCTTAGGAAGAAACTTAGGAAAAACCTTAAGAACATTTCCAATTGAGGAATAGAAACTTTGCTTAACTTTCTTCATAAATCTATAGTTAATGAAAAAATTGCAGTTAATGTCACGTCTGTGTGTAGAGAAGGACCAAGGTGCAGCGTGCTCTGAGTTCCACATTTTATTTTAGTGAAACTTTACAACTAACAACAAGGAAAAAAAAGAAGCAACCAACAAACCGTGACGACAGAGGTGTAACATGCACTGACTAAAAATAAAATCCCACAAACAACAGGTGGGAAAAAGCTGCCTAAATATGATCCCCAATCAAAGACCATGAGATACAGCTGCCTCTGATTGGGAACCATATCAGGCCAACATAGAAATACAAAACTAGAGTACCCACCCTAGTCACACCCTGCTCTAACCAAAATGGAGAATAAAAAAGATCTCTAAGGTCAGGGCATGACAGTTAAGAAGAAATTTGTTCTTAAGAAGGTTTTGTGAATCCGGCCCCTGTACCTTGGAGCTGAACCAGTATTGCAGCAGAATCAGCCTGCTAAACCTGGCCTCAACCTGTCTGTGGTGCCTGGGCCTGAGGCTGGCCCGTATCGCTCCTTCTATGATTTAGGCCATTGACGGCCAACACATCACAGTTGTGAGTACCTGTCTTTCTTGACGTTGTGCGTATTTGGCTGTACATTGGCTGTACATGTTGGTTGAAGCGCTGCCTACTACTCTCCTTATCGGCTCATCAGCACATCTGCCTGTCTACTGGTACTCTGCCATCCACATCCACATCAACACAGAAAAAAACAATGCTCCCCTTCACCTTCTCACAAAGGGAGGGGGAAGAGAGAGGGAGAGAGAGAAGAGAGGGAGGAGAAAAAGAGTGGTGTAGAAAGAAAGAAAGAGAGAGAAGGTGAGAGAGATAGGGAGGAGAAAGAGAGAGGGGTGTAGAATGAAATAGAGAGAGAAGGTGAGAAAGAGAGAGAGAGAGAGAGAGAGAGAGAGAGAGAGAGAGAGAGAGAGAGAGAGAGAGAGAGGAAGATTCAGAATATGACTCACTCTTATGAGCGAGAGAGTTCTTGTTGAGTCAGGGTCAAATCTGGGTGTCCCACCTCCAGCCTAATAGTGGTGCACTGAGCACCGTCCATTCTCTGTGATTGTCCCTCTACGTCCCACACACACCTCTCATTCAGGCTGCCACAGCGCTACACAGCCCAGATATCAAAAGTTCCCTTTGAGCTGGGCGACTGGTTGGCTCTGAGGTGGCCCATCAGAGCATATCTCCATTCATTCAATACACTGAAAGGATCTGAGACTCCGGCCTGTGGGTTTGAAGTGATATCTCTGTTGTGCCTCGGCCTCTGCATTCTTTACCATGCTGTCATGACTAGAGTGAGTTACACAGCGTCGTGTGTGTGTGTGTGTGTGTGTGTGTGTGTGTGTGTGTGTGTGTGTGTGTGTGTGTGTGTGTGTGTGTGTGTGTGCAGGGAGCTCAGAGTACTGTGTCGATGCGGATGGTGACACCCACCCAGAATACATATGCCACCCTACCTGATCACATCTCAAATGGCAGCTACAGTAGTCATCCACTGGTCACTGTCCTGTTTGATCTACAGTATGTCTGTTAATATAGGACTGACTGGATATAATTCCACTGTGAACACTGATCTACAGTATGTCTGTTAGTACAGGACTGACTGGATAGAATTCCACTGTGAACACTGATCTACAGTATGTCTGTTAGTACAGGACTGACTGGATATAATTCCACTGTGAACACTGATCTACAGTATGTCTGTTAGTACAGGACTGACTGGATAGAATTCTTCTGTGAAAACAGGCAATATTTAAATGGATGTGATTCTTACCTGTTGAATGTCCATCTTCCCAACTCCATCGTTGTAGCTTCTGCCTGATGTTAGTGCTTGGTATCACCTGGAAAACAACAGATGGAACAGCAAGTTGGTGGTCCAGTAAAAGCTGTTATAGACTACACACAAACATGTTAGCAGACACACAAACATGTTAGCAGACACACAAACACACGCAGGCACCCTGTCATGTTAGCAAGCACACGGTCATGTTAGCAGGCACACGGTCATGTTAGCAGGCACACGGTCATGTTAGCAGGCACACGGTCATGTTAGCAGGCACACGGTCATGTTAGCAGGCACACGGTCATGTTAGCAGGCACACGGTCATGTTATCAGGAACACGGTCATGTTAGCAGGCACACGGTCATGTTAGCAGGCACACGGTCATGTTAGCAGGCACACGGTCATTTTAGCAGGCACACAGTCATGTTAGCAGGCACACGGTCATGTTAGCAGGCACACGGTCATGTTAGCAGGCACACGGTCATGTTAGCAGGCACACGGTCATGTTAGCAGGCACACAGTCATGTTAGCAGGCACACAGTCATGTTATCAGGTACACAGTCATGTTATCAGGCACACAGTCATGTTAGCAGGCACACAGTCATGTTATCAGGCACACAGTCATGTTATCAGGTACACAGTCATGTTATCAGGTACACAGTCATGTTATCAGGCACACAGTCATGTCTCTAGGCACACAGTCATGTTAGCAGGTACACAGTCATGTTAGCAGGCACACAGTCATGTTAGCAGGTACACAGTCATGTTATCAGGCACACAGTCATGTCTCTAGGCACACAGTCATGTTAGCAGGTACACAGTCATGTTAGCAGGCACACAGTCATGTTATCAGGCACACAGTCATGTCTCTAGGCACACAGTCATGTTAGCAGGTACACAGTCATGTTAGCAGGCACACAGTCATGTTATCAGGTACACAGTCATGTTAGCAGGTACACAGTCATGTTAGCAGGTACACAGTCATGTTAGCAGGCACACAGTCATGTCTCTAGGCACACAGTCATGTTAGCAGGCACACAGTCATGTTATCAGGCACACAGTCATGTTATCAGGCACACAGTCATGTCTCTAGGCACACAGTCATGTTAGCAGGCACACAGTCATGTTATCAGGTACACAGTCATGTTAGCAGGTACACAGTCATGTTAGCAGGTACACAGTCATGTTAGCAGGTACACAGTCATGTCTCTAGGTACACAGTCATGTTAGCAGGTACACAGTCATGTCTCTAGGTACACAGTCATGTTATCAGGTACACGGTCATGTTATCAGGCACACAGTCATGTTAGCAGGTACACAGTCATGTTAGCAGGTACACAGTCATGTCTCTAGGCACACAGTCATGTTAGCAGGCACACAGTCATGTCTCTAGGCACACAGTCATGTTAGCAGGCACACAGTCATGTCTCTAGGCACACCATTAGTGAAACAGTGGGCGCACCAGTCTCTGAGGAATTTGCCAT
Source organism: Salmo salar (assembly GCF_965601325.2). Taxonomy (NCBI): domain Eukaryota; kingdom Metazoa; phylum Chordata; class Actinopteri; order Salmoniformes; family Salmonidae; genus Salmo; species Salmo salar. Next base: position 18,946,215 of record NC_138296.1, read on the forward strand.
TGTATAGTTTTTACATTGACGACCATTAAAATGCTCTAGTTTTGTTTGCAACTGTCTCTTTTACGATATCCATGTGTAAATGCTGTTGACACCGGGGGAAGGAGAAGGGGGGTCAATAGTTCCTGTAGTTTCACTGGAACATTCGTCTGATTTCCTCGAAGGTTTTATTCTGTGTGTTTTATGCTGTAATCCCTGTGTTAACATGCCTGGTCATGCGTCTCTGTTTAAACCCCTGCCTTTCTAACTGCCTGCCTGCCTGTCTACCTGACGCTCTGACTGCCTGCTTTCCTAGCCTGTCTGCCTGCCTGCCTGCCTGCCTGCCTGCATATCTGACCGTATGACTGTCTGCCTAACTAACTGGGGCGGCAGGTAGCCTAGTGGTTAGAGCGTTGGCCCAGTAACCGAAAGGTTGCTGGATTGAATCCCCGAGCTGACAAGGTAAAAATATTTTGTTCTGCCCCTGAACAAGGCCCACTGTTCTCCGGTAGGCTGTCATTGTAAATAAGAATTTGTTGTTAACTGACTTGCCTAGTTAAATAAAGGTACAAATAAAAAAAACTGCCTGCATGGCTCTCTGGCTGTGTTGTTGCAGAGCTCTCTGTACCCAGCCCCATGATGACTCCATGACTCTGCCTTGACATGGCTCTCTGGCTGTGTTGTTGCAGAGCTCTCTGTGCCCAGCCCCATGATGACTCCATGACTCTGCCTTGGCATGGCTCCTGTTCTAGATATCTATTGAGTGAACTACGACTCACACACTATTGATCTAAGACATACTGTAGCCATGCCTTTATGACTTCACAAAGTTTTGTCAGGCCAAGGTCTCTTCAGGAGTGAAACATTGTGAACTAATAGGAACAAAAGGTTTGTGTTGGATCGAATTAGTGTGTAGGCCTTACTTCACTGTTCCACTATGTTTTGCCCCAATCAATGAAAAGTTTGACTACTTAGTTTTGTATCCCGTCTATATTCACAAGACCTTTAATAGGACCGGCCCTTTGGAACACGTCCACAGAATGTCACATTCTTCAATCTTTCAAAGTGTCCCATGTGACAAAGCTTCTGTTTCAGTGCATCACAAGGTTGGCATTTCATGGAGACTGAAACAAGATTTTCCATTCTACCATTTCACAACTATTCGATGTGCTCATATTATAAGGATATCGGGTTACTGCAAGCCTTGGAAATGAGACATACAGGTCTCTTTAAAAGACCAGTGGTTTCTGGACTAAAGCAGCTCTCTACCATTGATAAGTCAGGCCTGGCCACGCCCCGCCCCAAACAGAGGTTGTCTCCGTTTCAGAGTTTCGCCGGACCAGACCGGTTACCTTGGCAACAAATGCACTGTTTCCAAGTGACACAAAGCCTTGAGTTAAGAACCTCCTTTAAACTGAATAAGCTCTGAGAGTTGAGGGCCGGAAAACAGAAAATAACAGGACGACGGGGAGAGAAACTAAATTCTAGCCATATTGCTTCCCAGAGTTTCATGAGATGACATGGTTAAACGATTCAGTCTTTCACTCCTTTTTAAAACACCTTTAAGATTTTTCGTGCTGGCATAGGGTACTGCTCTTAGGTGCATGCCAGTCTGCTTTTTCCACTCAGTCAATAGCTTTCTAAAATTGTATTTTTCTTACTTCTGTAGACAAATGAGTTGACATAAAGAATAGGCCTTTAAAGCTTGCACTGTTGGTAGATTGGCCAATGGGTGAGGTAATGGGGGAGAGCAGGGGGTAAGGGGATGAGGGTGAGGGGATGGAGGGTGAAGAGATGAGGGGATGGGGGAGAGCATGGGGTAAGGGGTGAGGGTGAGGGGATGGGGGGGGTGAAGAGATGAGGGGAGAGGGGAGAGGGGATGGGGAGAGCAGGGGGTAAGGGGGTGAGGGTGAGGGGATGGGGGGTGAAGAGATGAGGGGATGGGGGAGAGCATGGGGTAAGGGGTGAGGGTGAGGGGATGGAGGGTGAAGAGATGAGATGAGGGGAGAGGGGATGGGGAGAGCAGGGGGTAAGGGGGTGAGGGGATGGGGGAGAGCATGGGGTAAGGGGTGAGGGTGAGGGGATGGGGGGTGAAGAGATGAGGGGAGAGCGGATGTGGAGAGCAGGGGGTAAGGGGGTGAGGGGATGGGGGGTGAGGAGATGAGGGGATGGGGGAGAGCATGGGGTAAGGGGTGAGGGTGAGGGGATGGGGGGTGAAGAGATGAGGGGATGGGGGAGAGCATGGGGTAAGGGGTGAGGGTGAGGGGATGGGGGGTGAGGAGATGAGGGGATGGGGGAGAGCATGGGGTAAGGGGTGAGGGTGAGGGGATGGGGGTGAGGAGATGAGGGGATGGGGGAGAGCATGGGGTAAGGGGTGAGGGTGAGGGGATGGGGGGTGAAGAGATGAGGGGAGAGGGGATGGGGAGAGCAGGGGGTAAGGGGGTGAGGGGATGGGCTGGTCAGATCTTTGATTAACACTAAGGTATAACCTGTAGGGTCTCCATCTATAATATGGTAGAGTGGCTTTGTGTGGTGAGATTCCTCCCTTATGGAAAACTACCCTGCTGACATTAGAGCTTCCTGAACACTGCATCCTATAACCCACACATGAAACACACACACTGAGGACCCATAACAAAAGGCACCCTATTCCCTACATCAGTGGTCACCAACTGGTCGATCTCCAAGGCAAAAAACCCAACGATAAAGCCTTGAATTCCTTTTTTTTTTGTATTTGTCTCGCTCTGTTGGCAGTAGGTGCACCTGATTCATCTGTCCTGCACACCGAGTAGGTGACGTGTTCCCATTTTGAATAATTTCATATGTCTGAAGGTAGAAACTCTGCCTTCTCGGTGTGCCCGGGGGAGCAAATCAAGTGCACTATAGGCCTACCACTGGCCAATCAAATGGCTCAGATTACCATGTCTGCAGTAGGCTAACATAGCAGGTGTAAAAGAAAACTACAGCAAAGTTGATACTGTGAGATTTCTTAACTTTTAAAACCATGACTAGAGAGAGACTGTCAACGAATACAGCAAAGTGAGTGAGTTCATGTTTAAGTTTTTACTCAGCACTGTCAACACTTTCTATTTAATACTTTTAGAAATGTGCGTTCTCTGTACTTCCACTAACGCTACAACCAGCACTGCAGCTGTAATGAATGAGTAGGAAAGTGTATCGGAATGCTTGTGTTGTTATTATTAGCAGCTTGGGAATATTTCACTTTCTCTGGTCATTGGAGTAACAACATGAAATAATGCGCTGCGACTCGAGTTTCGCCATCAGCTGGAAGACGGTGTCCCTTTTTGGTCAGTGTCAGCGGAGGAAAGGGAGAGCGGAGAGATGTTGAGAGACGGTCCCTCAGTCTGCTGCTCTCTCCATCCTCTGAGACGGACCATCAGATGCGGGCACCATCAGCCCAGTAAAATACTAACAGCTAATGATTTAATTGTATGCTCGCTCAGCTGTGCCTGACAAGTAATATTACAATAGATCTATTACCAGTGTGATCATATAGTCTACCTCAAATGTTGAAATATCATTTTTTTTAAATGGTCTGAGAAGAACAACAATCCGTTGGCAGGTCAATTCAAGCAAAGCCAATATGTGGTGATAATATATTGGGCCTATAGCCTACTGCACAATCCTCATTACTACAGAATGTTTTGAATAGGTTAGTGTTGCTAGTGTTGCATAGGCTTCCCTTTTTTAAAGTCATGTAAAAACAAATCTGAACGGTAGATCTCGGCTTGCATTTTGACTCAGAAACTTACCTAGACCCAAAAAAGGTTGGTGACCACTGCCCTACATAGTGCACTACTTTTGCACTAGCCTATGGTGCACTATGCTATGGTGCACTACCCTATGTACCCTCTTGACAAAAGTAGTTGACTATAAAGGGAACAGGGTGCCAGCATAGAGAATGATAGAGGCCTCTAGTGGCCAAAAAGCTGTATTAGCAGGGGTAGTGCCATTGATGGCTTCCACCATTTTAATGTAGTCAACTGGGTAGGACTTCATTGGCTTATCTCTCCTTGTGACCCTGTTGGAGTCATGTCCAACTGGGTCATCAGGAGGGATCAGCCAATCGTGAAGAAGAAAATGGACTACTTCAAAATGTGCTCACAGATGCCATAATTGGGATGCTTTCTGTATGTTTTCTCTATGGGTGCCATTTGGGATCCACACAGGATGTTCAAGGGATTTGATCTCTACATTCCTCTCCCCAGAATTGGAACCAGAGGATGATTTCAATGATTTGATATATTTCTGGTGGTCCATTAGTTAAAAATAAAGCTCCGATTCAAAGGGATGTGTAAATCACTGAATGAGTATCAGAGTCCAGCGCTGCAGCCCATACTCTTTTCCAGATGTGTGATTGTCAGCTGATTTTCTCTACTTTCACTTTCATGTAACTTTCCCAAATAAAGCTGCTTTGAAACCCCAAGAGCAACAACTGAAAAGAGCAACAGTTACACCCTCGTTCCAACCACACAACAACAAACTGAAACACCTTTACAAAGACAGACCTCTCACCCTCGTTCCAACCACACACAACAAACTGAAACACCTTTACAAAGACAGACCTCTCACCCTCGTTCCAACCACACAACAACAAACTGAAACACCTTTACAAACACAGACCTCACCCTCGTTCCAACCACACAACAACAAACTGAAACACCTTTACAAAGACAGACCTCTCACCCTCGTTCCAACCACACACAACAAACTGAAACACCTTTACAAAGACAGACCTCTCACCCTCGTTCCAACCACACAACAACAAACTGAAACACCTTTACAAAGACAGACCTCTCACCCTCGTTCCAACCACACAACAACAAACTGAAACACCTTTACAAAGACAGACCTCTCACCCTCGTTCCAACCACACAACAACAAACTGAAACACCTTTACAAAGACAGACCTCTCACCCTCGTTCCAACCACACAACAACAAACTGAAACACCTTTACAAACACAGACCTCTCATCCTCGTTCCAACCACACAACAACACACTGAAACACCTTTACAAACATGAACCTCTCACCCTCCTTCCTACCACACAACAAGAAACTGAAACACCTTTACAAACATGGACCTCTCACCCTCATTCCAACCACACAACAACAAACTGAAACACCTTTACAAACAAAGACCTCTCACCCTCGTTCCAACCACACACAACAACAAACTGAAAGACCTTTACAAACATGGACCTCTCACCCTTGTTCCAACCACACAACAAACTGAAACACCTTTACAAACACAAACCTCTCACCCTCGTTCCAACCACACAACAACACACTGAAACACCTTTACAAACACAGACCTCTCACCCTCGTTCCAACCACACAACAACAAACTGAAACACCTTTACAAAGACAGACCTCTCACCCTCGTTCCAACCACACAACAACAAACTGAAACACCTTTACAAACACAGACCTCTCATCCTCGTTCCAACCACACAACAACACACTGAAACACCTTTACAAACATGAACCTCTCACCCTCCTTCCTACCACACAACAAGAAACTGAAACACCTTTACAAACATGGACCTCTCACCCTCATTCCAACCACACAACAACAAACTGAAACACCTTTACAAACAAAGACCTCTCACCCTCGTTCCAACCACACACAACAACAAACTGAAAGACCTTTACAAACATGGACCTCTCACCCTTGTTCCAACCACACAACAAACTGAAACACCTTTACAAACACAAACCTCTCACCCTCGTTCCAACCACACAACAAACTGAAACACATTTACAAACACGAACCTCTCACCCTCATTCCAACCACACAACAAACTGAAACACATTTACAAACACGAACCTCTCACCCTCGTTCCAACCACACAACAAACTGAAACACATTTACAAACATGGACCTCTCACCCTCGTTCCAACCACACAACAAACTGAAACACCTTTACAAACACAAACCTCTACAAACACAAACCTCTACCGGTTTACAGCCAACCAACACACACACTCATCAGTACACAAGACACAAACAGGGACAAACGGGGAGAAACCCATAATCCACAAACACATGCACCTGAAAGCACATGCACAAAACTCAGGGACACTGGTTCAACCTTGCGCCAGTGTCCCGTTAAACCAGTCATGTGAAACAACCCACTCTTTTCGGCAAATCAGATTAAATCTCTTAGCTGTGGGGCACACACACTTACAGCTCTAGGTTTGGGTCCACGCACGCACACACACACACACCAGATTTTGCCCCACAAACTCTGGCTCCCTGTAGTCGTATGCTAACAACTCCATATCAGTTGTTCCCATTACAAGCCTGCAAAGACCTAAGGGTAAAATAGGCATCCCAACCCTTTCTATTGAAGGTCTACATGTAGTTCTGATTATCAGTCTAAGAGGAATCGATGACTAACTGATTGGGTTTGATTCGGGTTTGATACACAAGATGGAAACTACAGAGTGATATGATGCAGGGTTTATTAGATTCTGTACTGTAGCCAGATGTGCTCATTTCCTATCCTCAACCATATAATCATAACCAACCAACCAGCATCCAGTATTCCTCAACCACTGCCTGACTGATCTTGGTTCAGATTCAGTTGAAAATAAAACAATACCTAGGCCTGTATTCATAAAACTTCAGATCAGCACTACTCTGAGACACCTTATTTATATAGGCCCTGACTTCACATTCAAAGACAACTTTGAGGTACCATGGGGAATGTGGGAAACATTTTGATAAGCTACCACTCAGCAGGCTTTGACTCCTTGCTTGGCAGCTCCACGGCAGAATAAGCAACATGTGGAAACATATTTATAGTGTGTTTAGTAGGTATAGGAAATTAGCAAATGATGGATTCAAGTGCTGATCTAGTTCCCAAACACTGATATAGTGTAGCAGCTAGAATTTACAGAAAACATTGATTTATTCTTCCTCTAAACGTCCAACTACCCAGTCCAAACTGAACTTCATTGGCCGGTTTCCTAGACACAGATGAAGTCTAGTCCTGGACCAACAATCAGATTTCATTCTCCATTAAGCTTGTATTTTAGTTTAGGACTAGGCATAATGTGTCCTGGAAACCGCCCCTTAAATATGTTGTCAGTCCAGGACCCAGCTTAATCCGTGTCTGTGAAATCAGCCCCAAATGATTTAAGATAGATTCCCATTAAACTGCCATTCTCCATCATCATACTGTAATCACAAAGCAGTAGAACACAGCTGATTAACAATAGCGTCTGCTGACAGACTGTTACCATAGCCTGAATGTTCAATTAAGTTAAATAGAGTAGCAGGGTTTGGTTGAAGATTAGATGAACAGAAACAGTGATAAATATCAAGGCATATTGGAGGCATATGGAACCCTTCTCTCCCCTTTCAGCGTTTCCAGTAGGGGCGAATCAACAGACGGACCAGGCTGCCTGGCAATGGAGATATATGGGACGTGTCCCAAACGGCACAGTATTCCCGATATAGTGGACTACCAGGGTCCCCAGAGCTCTGGTGAAAAGCAGTGCACTATGAAGGGAATAAGGTGGTGTTTGGGACAGAGCCGTGGACTGGGCTGTTTTAATCAAACACAGCTGTTTGGAGAAGATACAAGTCTCCTTCGCCTGCAGCCTCAACATGAGACTCCATGCTGCTAATCAGGAGGCTAGGCACCGTCATAAAGGTCCTCCAACTAATCAGCACGATCCCCTTGGCCCCACTACCACCCATCATAGATAGGCCTAGATAACATCAGGCCAAACTATTTGATGGAGCGTTTACAGGTTTACTATTCATTATCTACAGTAGTAACTGAAACTAGAGGCATGGGCAGGCATAGTGTACATATGGATATGAACTATAATGCCTCTCATTCAGAGATTAAATGTCCTATACTGACAATGGCAGGTCATTGTGAAAACAGCATTCAATTACACTTACATTTTAGCACACACTCTTATCCAGAGCAATTTACAGGCACAATTAGGGCTAAGTGCCTTGCTCAAGGGCACACCGGCAGATTATTCACCTAGTCGACTTGGGATTCGAACCAGCGACCTTTCGGTTACAGGCCCAACTGGCTCTTAACCGCTAGGTTACCTGCCCCCCACCTATATCCGCTAATATCCTCTATCCTCAATGACCTCACACAAGCATGGCTTTCCAGGCAAGAAAGAGACCCGTTTGACATCTTCCTTTTTGTTTTGTCGAAACGTAACCAAAACAGTACCTCAGCCCTTTATGCAGCCACTGTGGGATAACTGTGTCTGCTTCTGTGTGTGGTACAGTGTCAACATGTGAAGGTCAGAGCAGGGACGTGTAGAGGTGCAGGTGGCCCCAAGGGGCTGTCTGCCTCTGTTCTCCTGGAAGGGAGTGTGGAGGGTTCTGTCAGCCCCTCTGGAGAGTTCACAGACTGGGTCTCTCTCACTCAACAGGGACCTGACTTTTCATCTGAGATCTTCATGTGTGTGTGTGTGTGTGTGTGTGTGTGTGTGTGTGTGTGTGTGTGTGTGTGTGTGTGTGTGTGTGTGTGTGTGTGTGTGTGTGTGTGTGTGTGTGACTGTGCGTGTGTGTGACTGTGCGTGTGTGTGTGTGTGACTGTGTGTGTGTGTGTGTGTGTGTGTGACTGTGTGTGTGTGTGTGTGTGTGTGTGTGTGGGGGGGGGGGTCCGGATCCCAGTTTGGGTTGCAGAGAGCGCTCAGATAAGAGCTGAGCCAATGACATGCCTGGATAAAGAGGATAAAGAGGAGGAGGAGTATGGGATAGGCTGGGGAAGGGAAGGGAACCAGACCTCAGAGGACAGTTGAACCCCTGACAGGGAGGGGACATCAGAAGTCCTCATTCATCCCCCAGATCACCTAGCTGCCACACCTAGTCAGGACAGTGAGTCAGAGAGCCAGAGTCAAGGCCTGCCTGGCACCTCAACTCACTGCTCTACCACCTCTAACACACAGTGACGGTGACATCTCACCACACACTACAGAGCTCATGTAATAACTAGGGCTGTCAAACAATAGGAACATTTCAAAAAGTGTTTTAAAGAAAAAGCATTACAAGAATATTGACGTCTTGATTTTGTACAAAGTAACAGTTTGCAAAATTAAGCACATAGATAAAGCACACTTTCTTTAACCTCAATGTCAACTTGTTTTGGCATTGCATTGTTGTTTGTAGATGTATAGATGATGTATTTGGGATGTTTTCAGTGTATTCTGAACACTTTCAGACAATGCAATTAATCACAATAAAAACGATATATAGTGCACTAAAATGACAAGTGAACTGGAGATAACTGACAGCCCTAGTAATAACTTATGGGTTAGTCTATGTGATGATAATAACGAGATTTAATGAATTCTCTTTCAAATAAATATGATTTAAACTTCAATTTTTTCAAACAAGATAAATAGATAATATTTTTGCTAAAACAGAGGCAGGCTCAGTCATCAGTTGACATTCCTCAGCAGCACAGCAGTGAAGAAATGATCGATCTTCATCCAGAGGGCATTTCCTAGCCAAAGGGCTGACACATAGCTTACTGGCTCCTGTTTTACACCACATCTACTGCCCAGACCCAGAAAACCATAATGTAACGACAGTATCACCTCAAAGTACGAGAGAGAGAGAAATTCAGAGGCTGGGACTGAGACTATGGAAGGAACCATCTCCTTCGTTTTCAGGGTTGACACCAGAGAGATTTGGGAAACATCCGACATGGAGGATTATCTTGTTTTTGGAGATGTTTTTTACAAGCCCAGCCCTTCGTCTTCACCCTAATCCTCCCACAGTAGAGCCAAGACCTGCAATTATCAATGGCAAAACTCTGACCCATAAGTCAATGAGGTGTGGAAAGAGACAGACAGGACGATAATAAAGTAAGAGCGTTGAGGCCTTTAATAAAACAGACCAATTACACCATGCTGGCCTACTTTCACTTTGTAGCTGGATAATGTGGAAAGAAAACGTTCTTGTTGTGCGTAAAGTTTTACGAGGTGAGAAGCTTTGGGACTATTCCAACGAGTAGGAATTCACCATATCTCCTTGACTTTCTAGGATTATTCAAGAATAATCTTGACGAACCGATTGTACCCAAAGTCACCAACTACTTCCTCTAGTCTACGCCTTGTGTCTCAGAAAGGTAACGGCAGTGAGACTGACGGAGACCTTCAGGTCAAAACATTGCACTCCGAGAAACTGAGTGACTTTATTTATGCAGCTCAGTCCTTGAGCTGTCCTTGTCTGTTAATGTTCTGTATTATGACATGTCTCGTGTTTTGTGTGGACCCCAGGAAGAGTAGCTCCTGCAGTAGCAACAGCTAATGGAGATCCTAATAAAATAACCAAATAACAAACGTTCTACCCTTCACTCTTACTGGATACACTAGTTGTAAACTAATGGTGGTGCTCCTCCAACCTCCCAGGCCTCAGAGTGGGTCACAGGAGCTGTTGTCATAGAACAGGTTAGGTAGGTATGGTTTGTGTAGTGATATGTTAGTTTTAGAGCAGGAGGTAAACAGCGTTGTCTCTCAGGGTGGGCCCGGGTGTGCTATACCCTACAGAGAGCACATGTTTCCCATCGTGGTTTAAAGGGAAGGAGGATTAGGAGCAGAAGCAAGGCGGAGCATCATCCACCCCATGGTGTGGTCAGAGTGGTCTCAAATCAGGTCCATCCACAATAATGCTGATACAGCCAATGTGGAGGTTAAGGGACATTTATCACAAATATGTCAAATAAAGTGACATGTAAGTTCAATGGTTGCATGTTGCTGTGATCAGTGTTCTCAATCAGGTCTAAGGAATACTACTGATACAAGATGGAGGGTTAGTGACATATACTGTAGTTAATATGTCAACTCGGGTGACAAATTGGTTAAATGTCACAATTTCGATGTATTATAATGAGACCATGTAACAAAGTGACTGGTGTTTAGGGAACACTGGCTGGTCAGATGCACCAGAGGGGGTGTAGAGGGGCCTGTGAAGCCCAGTCTGGAAGCACCAATCAGGTCAACAGAGGCAGGCGTGTCCCCTTGCTGACAGCCCAGGACTGCCAAGCTCTGGGGTTGCAGACACTCACACAAACACTGGCTGGGTAAGGGATATGAAAAGGTGTTGAAACGGAGCGGATTTGGGTTTTCAGAGGCCTTCCTGACATCGCCTACTGGGAACAAGAATCACCTTCAAAACTCGCATCTAATAAAAGACAGAAACAAATACAGATTGATTTACACATAAATAATATTTCGCCTTTTTAATTGGGAAAGCTGTTAAAGTTTGTGAATTGGGGTTAAAAGTTTACTGTTTTTGATAAGAAGAAAGAGTGTGAGAGAGAGGGAGAGAGAGAGGGAGAGAGAGAGACAGAGAGAGAGAGAGAGAGAGACAGAGACCTGGGCCCTGACAGTAAATCTCTGTAAGACAAATAAAATGGTGTTCCAAAAAAGGTCCAGTCGCAAGGACCACGAATACAAATTTAATCGAGACACCGTTGCCCTAGAGCACACAAAAAACAATACATACCTTGGCCTAAACATCAGCTCTAAGGGTAACTTCCACGAAGCTGTGAATGAGCTGAGAGACAAGGCAAGAAGGGCCTTCTATGCCATCAAAAGGAACATAAAATACGAAATACCAATCAGGATCTGGTGAAAAATACTTGAACCAGTTAAAGAACCCATTGCCTTTTTATGGTTGTGCGGTCTGGATGCTCACCAAACAAGAATTCACAAAAAATGGGATAAACTTCAAATTGAGACTGCATGCAGAATTCTGCAAAAATATCCTCAGTGTACAATGTAAAACATAAAATAATGCATGCTTAGCAGAATTAGGCCGATACCCGCTAATGATCAAAATCCAGAAAAGAGACGTTAAATAGTACAACCACCTAAAAGGAAGTGATTCCCAAACCTTCCATAACAAAGCCATCACCTACAGAGAGATGAACTTGGAGAAGAGTCCCCTAAGCAAGCTGGTCATGGGGCTCTGTTCACAAACACAAACACAACCACAAACAGACCCCACAAAGCATCACAATTAGACCCAACCAAATCATGAGAAAACAAAAAGATAATTACTTGACACATTGGAAAGAATTAACAAAAAAACTGAGCAAACTAGAATGCTATTTGGCCCTAAACAGAGAGAACACAGTGGCTGAATACCTGACCACTGTGACTGACCCAAACTTAAGGAAAGCTTTGACTATGTACAGACTCAGTAAACAATAGCCTTGCTATTGAGAAAGGCCGCCGTAGGCAGACCTGGCTCTCAAAAAGACAGGCTATGTGCACATTGCCCACAAAATGAGGTGGAAACTGAGCTGCACCTCCTAACCTCCTGTCAAATGTATGACCACATTACAGACGCATATTTCCCCCATATTACACAGATCCACAAAGAATTTGAAAACAAAGCCAATTTTGATAAACTCCCACATCTACTGGGTGAAATACCAGTGTGCCATCACAGCAGCAATATTTGTGACCTGTTGCCACAAGAAAAGGGCAAACAGTGAAGAACAAACACCATTATAAATACAACTCATATTTATGTTTATTTATTTTTCCTTTTGTACTTTAACTATTTGCACATCGTTATAACACTATATATAGACATAATATGACATTTGAAATGTCTTAATTCTTTTGGAACTTCTGTGAGTGTAATGTTTACTGTTAATTTATATTGCTTATTTCACTTTTGCTTATTATCTACTTCACTTGCTTTGGCAATATTATAATATGTTTCCCATGCCAATAAAGCCCTTACATTGAATTCAATTGAGAATGAGAGAGAGACAGAGAGAGCGAGAGAGAGAGACAGAGAGAGAGAGACAGAAAGAGAGACAGAGAGAGTGAGAAATAGAGACAGAGAGAGAGACAGAAACAGAGAGAGCGAGAGAGAAGTTAAGAAGTATGGCGCCAAAAAAGGTTAAAAGAAAAAAAGAGAAACGGGGTCACAGACAGGGACAGGGTTTACCCCCCAGAGATGCAGGGGCAACAGGGTTACCCATTCAGGTACCACAGGGGACAGTTGAACCAGGAGACTGTGACTTTTTCTATCCAATTAAAAGGCTTGGTGCGGTGCAGACAAGAGGATACTAGCAGGACACTAAGCAGGACATGCATGGTGGAGCACATCTTCACTCACTGAGTCCAACACCAATTAATCATGACCCCATATGAAGCTTCAGATGCTATTCAGAGGGACGGCTACTATGTGTGGTGAGTCAAACACACACACACACGCACACACACACATACATGGTGGGACAGAGACACACACACACAGTGACAGACGCATGCACACACAGACACACATGCACGCACGCACACACACATACGCACACATACATGGTGGGACAGAGACACACGCACACGGTGACAGACACATGCACACACACACACACACACACACACACACACACACACACACACACACACACACACACACACACTTGATGTGCACACACACACACACACACACACACTTGATGTGCACACACACACACGGACCATGTAGACTGGAGGTTGAACAGGCAGTATTCCATGGTCACGCCCGGACCAAGCATCTATCTCCACATCCAAAGGGCTAGGGATGGGATCCATTCTTTCACAGAATTACTGAGGGTGTGTCGTGTTGTTGTTGAACTTGGAGTAAGATTGTTCCCTCTATATATCTAAATCATACCCAAATAACCCACAACTCTATGGTGAGAAGGGATTTGCTGATTGCATGGTGTCAACTATTCCAAACAGCCACAAGAGGTCCTCTGCGACCCTGTGACCCCATAGCCCACACACATAAACAGATATAATTATACAGTATCTGTCACTTTTTTAGTGTGTGTGTGTGTGTGTGTGTGTGTGTGTGTGTGTGTGTGTGTGTGTGTGTGTGTGTGTGTGTGTGTGTGTGTGTGTGTGTGTATGTGTGTGTGCGTTTCTGGGGGTGTAGATGTTTCTCAACACAGAAAATAGCAGTGTGTTGTGTTCAGGATCAATTCCAATAATGAAATCCAAAAGGTCAAGCTAAATAATCTTAGCTAAATAATCTTAGCAGTAAACAACATCCCTTTCCATTCCCAAACATAAGGGCACTCTAGGTCATTCCTTTAACTAAGCTGATCTTAGATTAGTTTAGCATTTTCCCCACTAATGGTGAAGGCTAGGATTGGAGGAGTTACTTCTGGGAGAATTTTAGCATTTTAGCTAACGCTAACCCTTTTCCTAACCTGCTACATTAATTACCCTAACCTGCTGTGTAAGTTCTCCTAACCTGCTACGAAAAGTCACTTCTGACATTAGTGGCATCTCTTCTAGTCAAAACCTCTGATCCTGGATGTCAACAAAGTTCAGTTGAACCACGATAAAGTCTAAACAGAATCCTTGGGACGTCCCAACTCTGATGTCACCCCATTGAAGTTGACATTTAAAATGGTTAAGGTGAGGGTTAAGGTTAGGTAAGGGTTATGGTTAAGGTTAGGGTTTAGGGTAGGGACGTCCCAAGGATCCCAGATAGCACTAATTGTTGAACCGCTCGTCATCACTTCCTCAGGGCCGAGGACACTTCCCCCGGGGCCCCCAACCTCCAGGGAGCCCCCAACCCCAGATAGCACATGATAGCAAAATGTGTAGAATAGCAGGTAATTAGCTTTAAAATTGTAACATTTTATCTCATGCATAATGGCAAAATGTGAACAAAAGCATGAGATTAGCTATAAAACAACATATTTTTTCTCTGCCCTATGTCAAAAAGTGTACATTTGCAGGAAATATGGGTTGAAACTAAAACATTTTCTCTTAGCCTCATGACAAAATGTGTAGAATAGCATTAAATTAACTGCACATTTTCCCCTCTGCACCATGTGTTGAAATGCAGACTGTTAGCTGATTCCAATAAAAAAGGTCTGTGTCCAAGGCCCCAAATGAGATAGTCCGGTCCTGCACTTCCTGTCCCCCTTTTATGACATCACACATTTCAGTTTGTCGTGACGCCACACTGACAGACCAGCGTCTTTGATTAAGCGGATCCTACAGGGCTTCCAGTCCCAGGATGTTCTGAAAACCACACTTCCATGATGGCTCAGTGATTAAACCCAACAACACCTCCAACCACTCAGCCAGAGGAGAGGAGAAGAGGCAGAGGATTAAACAATATCCCTCCCAGTTTCCTATCAATATCCATGGTAGTGCCATGCCTCTGTGACAGTATCTCTACATCCCAGGGGACACACACACACACACACACACACACACACACACACACACACACACACACACACACACACACACACACACACACACACACACACACACACACACACACACACACACACACACACCAGGCATCATGCCCAACTAAAATATTCCACTTCAATTTACAAACGTCAGGGGCCAGTGGAAAAAGGTGGGATGACGAAAACAATCGTTAATCCCACCATGGAGGGATTAGGAATAGGGCAAACATCACACATAAACAAATGACTAACCCTCCATAACCCAGCCCTGTACCATGTGGCGGCCCTCCGGCCCACTGCCGGGTCTGGATCCAATGATCCAATGATCCAATCCCTCAATGTTTATCAGAGCCAGCAGCCACTGGTGAAACCTCCATGACAAACACTGGGAGGACAAACCTCAGAGCAGTGGAACAATCAAAGAGAAAACTATTTGCTTTGATTAAGATGAGAAGGTCTTGAAGACTCTTGATCCTCACTGAGACAGAGTCTGTGTCCTAAATGGCACCCTGTTCCCTATCTTGTGCACTACTTTTGACCAGAGCCTTATAGGCCCTGGTCAAAGGAAGTGGACTATATAGGAACAAGGGTGCCATTTAGGACAGTTTGATCCTAGATGACATCAACCAGGGATGGCTGCTATTTAGTCAGGATTATAATTAGATTATAATAATATACTGTATTATACAAACTATTATACATAATATTCAACATGCTATTATATATTATACAGTGCATTCAGAAAGTATTCAGACCCCTTGACTTCCAGCCTTATTCTAACAGAAATACCTTATTTACATAAATATTCAGACCCTTTACTATGAGACTCGAAATTGAGCTCAGGTGCATCCTGTTTCCATTGATTACATCCTTGAGATGTTTCTACAACTTGATTGGAATCCACCTGTGGTAAATTCAATTGATTGGATACGATTTGGAAAGGCACACACCTGTCTATATAGGGCCCCACAGTTGACAGTACATGTCAGAGCAAAAACCAAGCCATGAGGTCGAAGGAATTGTCCGTAGAGCTCTGAGACAGGACTGTGTCTCAGAGCTCAGAGTGTGCCAAGCTTGTAGCATCATACCCAAGAAGACTCGAGGTTGTAATGGCTGCCAAAGGTGCTTCAACCAAGTACTGAGTAAAGGGTCTGAATACTTATGTAAATGTCATAGTTCCGTTTTTTTATTTTATAAATGTGCACAAAATTCTAAAAAACAGTTTTTTCTTTGTCATTATGGGGTATTCTGTGTTTTAGAATAAGGCTGTAATGTAACTAAATGTGGAAAAAGTCAAGGGGTCTGAATACTTTCTGAATGCACTGTATTATACATTATATTATAAATGTTATTAAACATGATAGTATGCATGATAGTATACATTACATAATACATTATATTATACCTGACATTATACCTGATAATATACATGATCGTATACAGTTGAAGTCGGAAGTTTACATACACTTGGAGTCATTAAAACTCGTTTTTCAACCACTCCACACATTTCTTGTTAACAAACTATAGTTTTGGAAAGTCGGTTAGGACATCTACTTTGCGCATGACACAAGTAATTTTTCCAACAATTGTTTACAGACAGATTATTTCACTTATAATTCACTGTATCACAATTCCAGTAGGTCAGAAGTTAACATACACGAAGTTGACTGTGCCTTTCCAGAAATTGATGTCATGGCTTTAGAAGCTTCTGATAGGCTAATTGACATAATTAAAAAAATATATATTTTACCTTTATTTAACTAGGCAAATCAGTTAAGAACAAATTATTATTTTCAATGACGGCCTAGGAACAGTGGGTTAACTGCCTTGTTCAGGGGCAGAAAGACAGATTTTTACCTTGTCAGCTCGGGTATTCAATCTTAAATCCTTTCGGTTACTAGTCCAATGCTCTACCCACTAGGCTACCTGCCACCCCAATTTGAGTCAATTGGAGGTGTACCTGTGGATGTATTTCAAGGCCTACCTTCAAACTCCGTGCCTCTTTGCTTGACGTCATGGGAAAATCAAAAGAAATCAGCCAAGACCTCAGAAAAAAATTGTAGACCACATGTCTGGTTCATCCTTGGGAGCAATTTCCAAACACCTGAAGGTACCACGTTCATCTGTTCAAACAATAGTACGCAAGTAAAAACACCATGGGACCACGCAGCCGTCGTACCGCTCAGGAAGGAGACGCGTTCTGTCTCCTAGAGAGGAACGTACTTTGGTGCGAAAAGCGCAAATCAATCCCAGAACAACCGCAAAGGACCTTGTGAAGATGCTGGAGGAAACAGGTACAAAAGTATCTATATCCACAGTAAAACGAGTCCTATATCGACATAACCTGAACGGCCGCTCAGCAAGGAAGAAGCCACTGTTTCAAAGACTACGGTTTGCAACTGCACATGGGGACAAATATGGTACTTTTTGGAGAAATGTCCTCTGGTCTGATAAAACAAAAATGAAACTGTTTGGCCATAATGACCATCGTTATGTTTGGAGGAAAAGGGGGAAGCTTGCAAGCCGAAGAACACCATCCCAACTGTGAAGCATGGGGATGGCAGTATCATGTTGTGGGGGTGCTTGCTGCAGGAGGGACTGGTGCACTTCAAAAAATAGATGGCATTATGAGGCAGGAAAATGATGTGGAAATATTGAAGCAACATCTCAAGACATCAGTCAGGAAGTTAAAGCTTGGTCGCAAATGGGTCTTCCAAATGGACAATGACCCAAAGCATACTTCCAAAGTCGTGGCAAAATGGCTTAAGGACAACAAAGTCAAGGTATTGGAGTGGCCATCACAAAGCCCTGACCTCAATACCATAGAACATTTGTGGGCAGAACTGAAAAAGCGTGTGGAGTAAAGAGGCCTACAAACCTGACTGAGTTACACCAGCTCTGTCAGGAGGAATGGACGAAATTTCACCCAACTTATTGTGGGAAGCTTGTGGAAGGCTACACGAAATGCTTGACCCAAGTTAAACAGTTTAAAGGCAACGCTACCAAATACTAATTGAGTGTATGTAAACTTCTGACCCACTGGGAATGTGATGAAAGAAATAAAAGCTGAAATAAATCATTCTCTCTACTATTATTCTGACATTTCACATTCTTAAAATAAAGTGGTGATCCTAACTAACCTAAAACAGGGAATTGTTACTAGGATTAAATGTCAGGAATTGTGAAAAACTGAGTTTAAATGTATTTGGCTAAGGTGTATGTAAACTTCTGACTTCAACTGTACATGATATTATACATGATAGGGTGGTTATTCAGAGGACATCAGACAGCCTGTTTCACTGTGTCTTACTGGGGTGGTTATTCAGAGGACATCAGACAGCCTGTTTCACTGTGTCTTACTGGGGTGGTTATACAGAGGACATCAGACAGCCTGTTTCACTGTGTCTTACTGGGGTGGTTATTCAGAGGACATCAGACAGCCTGTTTCACTGTGTCTTACTGGGGTGGTTATACAGAGGACATCAGACAGCCTGTTTCACTGTGTCTTACTGGGGTGGTTATTCAGAGGACATCAGACAGCCTGTTTCACTGTGTCTTACTGGGGTGGTTATACAGAGGACATCAGACAGCCTGTTTCACTGTGTCTTACTGGGGTGGTTATTCAGAGGACATCAGACAGCCTGTTTCACTGTGTCTTACTGGGGTGGTTATACAGAGGACATCAGACAGCCTGTTTCACTGTGTCTTACTGGGGTGGTTATTCAGAGGACATCAGACAGCCTGTTTCACTGTGTCTTACTGGGGTGGTTATTCAGAGGACATCAGACAGCCTGTTTCACTGTGTCTTACTGGGGTGGTTATTCAGAGGACATCAGACAGCCTGTTTCACTGTGTCTTACTGGGGTGGTTATTCAGAGGACTTACACTCTGATGAGAGGCCTGCTGGGGCAGAGGTGAGTCATGAAGACACACACACACACACATCCCCCCCCCACACACACACACACACACACACACACACACACACACACACACACACACACACACACACACACACACACACACACACACACACACACACACACACACACACACACACACACAGACACAGACCAGCTCCGCACAGTGTGTGTATGTGTGCATATTTCCATGCAACTACTGTAGATGAGCAAAGCCATCGCACCAAAACATCTCTCTTGCGCTCTAATCCACCCTTTCTCTCCTTCTCCACGCTCCTGATCCAAGGTGGAAAAGCGCTGAGTGACTCCTTCCCTCCTTCCCCCTCCCTGTCCCTCTCTGTCTGTCCTGTCCCACAAAGCTTTACCTGCTGGGCCTAGGGACTACCCCGCTCCGCAGGGCCTTATCCACAGCCCATGTCTCCAGCCCTCTTCCCTTGGCCACCACAAAAGCCTTCTGGAGGCCCGGTTCAGGCCCTTCAGAGCCAGTCTTCAGAGCCAGTCTGAGACAAAATACTCCATTTAATCTCTACTTGGCATGACTCTGACTGCAGGGCGCTAAGGTCCTCCACAACACCCCTTACACTCCTCCTCCTTCTCCTCTCTAATCCTAGCCTACATGACTGACTCGGACTGAAAGGCCCACACGCCACAGGTGAAAGCTAAAAAAGTGCCGTATGCGAGATTCAAAAGAGACCACCTGCTCATCAAAATAAATTGCACTCCAGCAACAGCAACAAGATAAAAAGTTTGATAAAAAAAAAACCCAAAAAACAGCTCAAACTCCCTCTGTGATCCTAGCCAGACAAAAGAACAAATTGCATTTCTGCATCGCGGCTTCCATCGGTCAAGATGCACAGGGGGGGGGGGGGGGGGGGGGGCACTGATGGGGCCACTCTGAGTCCATTTGTGTGTGAGCATGTTGTTATGAGGTCCATCAAATCCAAAGAGGGATGTGGATGAGCGGAATCCCTCTCTCCCTCGCTCTCTCTCTTTACCTCTGTCCTTTCATCTTCTGCTTTTTATTCTTCTCTCTCTATCTCTCCACTTGTGCCTGTTGTTTCTTTCTCCATCTAGATGGAGTGTTATTATTCCAAACAATACAAAAAGCATTATCTTTATGAATGCCGGGGCTCTTTGAGCCGCTACAGTGCGTCCGAGGGTTTAAGGTCTGTGGCGTGAGAGCTGCATGCAATCTCCCTAGATAAAAGGACAGAGAGTCGGCCAGACACGACAAGCCTTCATCTTCATCCTCCTCATCCTCATTGCACAGAGAGGTAGCTTCAACAAAGACCAGTGGCTTTAATCTTGACACTTTCAGTCAGACAATATCATTTGAGCCAAGTCAGAGTGCTACCCAGAGTGCTGTCACAGGCCACTCCAACCAGGTCAGCTGAGAGTGGGCTTACTAATATGGTAGTACATAAGTAAACAAACAGAGGGAAATGGTCAGAAAGAAAAGTTTCTGAACGATAATGTAGTTGTTACCAGAAATGCTGTGAAAATTGTACATGTTAAGGTTGAAACTTTATGAAATGCCTTTAAGTTATGACTACAAAGTCTTAGAATAGGCCTTACCATCCAGCGTATGGGTTTTTCATACAGGTGGCCCCAGAGGGAATCGAACCCACCATCCTTGGTGTTGTAAACACCATGCCCTACGAACTGAGTCACACATTGGTCCACAACATCAGTTATGAATATCTCCTCATATTTCAGTTTGGTTCATTTAGTTATTATTTAGTTCTAATCATTGTTGTGTAGGTGGAGCTGTTTTGTGAGTGCAGCCAGGCAGGCAGAGTTGGTTTAGTAGCCGTGTCGATAGCTGAGGTGTGGGCATGGCAGCATGGAAGAGACTGGGCCTTGGTGTGGGCCTACTAGCACCGCTCTTCTGGTGGCCACACTGCCACAACCCGTGACCCGAGCCCAGACCTCCACCAGCCCCAAGCCCCTGGGCGGCCCGAGCCCAGGCCTCCACCAGCCCCAAGCCCCTGGGCGGCCCGAGCCCAGGCCTCCATCAGCCCCAAGCCCCTGGGCGGCCCGAGCCCAGGCCTCCACCAGCCCCAAGCCCCTGGGCGGCCCGAGCCCAGGCCTCCACCAGCCCCAAGCCCCTGGGCGGCCCGAGCCCAGGCCTCCACCAGCCCCAAGCCCCTGGGCGGCCCGAGCCCAGGCCTCCACCAGCCCTAAGCCCCTGGGCGGCCCGAGCCCAGACCTCCACCAGCCCCAAGCCACTGGGCGGCCCGAGCCCGGACACTGATTTATGTGACAGAGGATTACCTTTAAGCCAGCCGTGAGGACCACCCACACTGTGGCACAGGACGGCAGACACACATTCACAAAGATACACACACTCATATGTGTGCAAACATACCACACACACACACACACACACACACACACACACACACACACACACACACACACACACACACACACACACACACACACACACACACACACACACACACTCCTAATAATATACCATTGTTTTTTGGACTGGGGTCAGCAGTAACTGAATATCACATAACTCCTTGAACTGAAATTACGCAATGTTTGAATATACAGTATGAGAAAAAGAGAGAGAGAAAGAGAGAAGAAAGGAAGAAAGGAGAGCTGAGAGTGAGAGAGACATGAGAGAGAGGAAGATATGCAAAATAAAGAGAGAGAGAAGGAAGGAAGGAGAGCTGAGAGAGAGAGACATGAGAGAGAGGAAGATATGCAAAATAAAGAGAGAGAGAGAGAAGGAAGGAAGGAAGGAAGGAGAGCTGAGAGAGAGAGAGATGAGAGAGAGGAAGACATGCAAAATAAAGAGAGTGAGAAAGAGAGAGAAAAATAAGAAAAATCACATACTTTCTGGGGCACAGCCAGAAAACAACCTCAAGGCAACGGTCGGATGAGAGCAACAAGGGGAATTAACGACAAATCGGACACGGTCCATTCCCTGAGAAAACAGTCAGCTCATAAAGAGTGACGGGTAGACAAACACTCACCTACCCTCAGGTAATAACACACACAATTACACACACAGACACACGAACAAGCACACACACGCACAGAAAGCCAATGACATGCACACACCTACACCACCTCACTCTCACAGTCTCACGTCAGAATTAGACATTCATCCATGTTCCCAAACGTCAAATATCGAGGTTAGGCATTACCTCCAAATGGTTAAGGTAAGGGTTAAGGTTTGGGATAGACTCAAAACAAAAATCTCAAAAACAACTTTCTATTGCTGGATTTGAACTTGCAACTTTAGGAATCAGAGGCAGATGCATCCGCCCATCCACCATACCTGTCCACAATGCCTGAGCAAAACCTACTTGAAGGTAACAGTGCACACTGTTGCCCCTAGTGGACAGTTTCCACATCATCTCCCACTGCCCTCAGACATGGATGGACTTGGAATACTGACCTCTATCACGGGTGACCTGGCTGCATTCACACCTACAGTAGGCATGCACACAAGCCTGTCTGAACACGACACAGCCTCGCCTCAGAACACAACAGTCATCAATCTCCTCTCAGGGAGCACGTGGTGCTTCTCCAATAAGAAGCACTGTCTACATGTACTTATCCTCTGGATATTGTTCTGGTGACACATACAAGCACCTACTACACTGTTAGAAAACTGGTTCCTAAGCATGACATCCATGACGCTCTGGGATGTGTTACTGTGTTACTGTGTTCAGTGAAGCATGAAGATATGTATCGGTTAGGGCTGCACGATATGGGCAGAGCGTTTAAGAGCTTTTTTTTTTAACAAGATATTGAGATTTCAATATAAATTGTGATTTAGATTAAAACACTTGGGTCGCCAGGATAGTGGGTTTAATTCCCGAGAACGCCCATACATAAAACATGACTAAGTCGCTTTGGATAAAAATTTCTACTAAATGTCATACACACTGAGTGTAGAAAAGGACACCTGCTCTTTCCATGACATGGACTGTGCCCAAACTTTTGACTGGTACTGTGTATATATATATATGTGTATATATATATATATATATTCTTATTCTATATTTTGTGTGGTTTGTCATGACAATGAATAAAAAAGCATAGTGGTAGTTGTGACAGGGTAGGAGCCAAAAGGTTGGTCAGTGTTTCCCAGGGGAACCTAATTACATTTGAATAGATGTTACATTTAGACAACGATTTTAGGATATGGTTTGCCTATTCCTCTCTGATTCAAACAAAATGCTGACACGACCACTGGTTGCAGCCTGTATTAGAGCTTATGTTTGTAAGTAAGATTTTTCCCCCTAGCTCCATAATCTTTGCTACCTGCATTTACCAGCTAGGTAGTTAGCAATTAGCATTAGCGCGAAGACTAACTAACTAGCGTTTTGCAACTGTATGATACAGAACACGTGGATTAATATGAAGAAGCAAAGTTGAAAGCAGCATTGTTCTTGTTTGTTGGCTGCATGCATTGGCCTATAGCTATAGCTAACAGAAGCATGCAGACTCTAACTGAGCACGCCTGCTTGAGTGACAGGGTGCAGGGCTTAGTGTGTGAGGGAAGCAGCAGCAAGAAGAGAGAGAGGGAGACTGGCGAGAGATGACAAATGAAGTAAATTATAAAAAAAGGACCATACACGCAGCTGAGTAGCGTTTCCAGTTGGTTGCTGATTGACAGTGAAATGCATGAGAGAGAAAATTCCTGTGCCCCATCGCCATGGCGATGAGTCAACAGTGGGTGGGGATCACCGGGCTGACCCCGGGAGTCGTTAACGATTCATCCCCGTATCCGGCTCCCAAATGATTGGGCATACAAGGAGCGCTTCAGAGTCAAAAGGCCCCAGGGCCCCGAGAGGGGCTGAGAGACGAGCCATCACCCCGAGGGGTGACACGCTGAAAGGCACACACAGCCCCTGGGTGGGGGGTGGAGGGGGCAGTGAGTGTGTGTGTGTATGTGTGTGTGTGTGTGCGTGTGTGTGTGTGTGTGTGCGTGCGAGAGAGAGAGTAGTCCGGGGGAGTGAGAGGGGGTACTAGGAGGAGGAGAGGCGGTTCAGTCCAGTCACTCTATACAGTCAGTACTGTAGGCCTACAGCTCAGTCACACTATACAGTCAGTACAGTAGGCCTACAGCCCAGTCACTCTATACAGTCAGTACAGTAGGCCTACAGCCCAGTCACTCTATACAGTCAGTACAGTAGGCCTACAGCCCAGTCACTCTATACAGTCAGTACTGTAGTCCTACAGCCCAGTCACTCTATACAGTCAGTACTGTAGGTCTACAGCTCAGTCACAATAGACAGTCAGTACTGTAGGCCTACAGCTCAGTCACTCTATACAGTCAGTACTGTAGACCTACAGCTCAGTCACTCTATACAGTCAGTACTGTAGGCCTACAGCTCAGTCACTCTATACAGTCAGTACTGTAGGCCTACAGCTCAGTCACACTATACAGTCAGTACAGTAGTCCAGCCCAGTCACAATATACAGTCAGTACACTGGTCCAGCCCAGTCACAATATACAGTCAGTACTGTAGGCCTACAGCCCAGTCACAATAGACAGTCGGTACAGTAGTCCTACAGCCCAGTCACAATATACAGTCGGTACAGTAGTCCTACAGCCCAGTCACACTATACAGTCAGTACAGTAGTCCTACAGCCCAGTCACACTATACAGTCAGTACAGTAGTTCTACAGCCCAGTCACAATATACAGTCAGTACAGTAGTTCTACAGCCCAGTCACCCTATACAATCAGTACTGTAGTCCTACAGCCCAGTCACCCTATACAGTCAGTACTGTAGTCCTACAGCCCAGTCACCCTATACACTCAGTACTGTAGTCCTACAGCTCAGTCACCCTATACAGTCAGTACAGTAGTCCTACAGCCCAGTCACTCTATACAGTCAGTACTGTAGTCCTACAGCCCAGTCACTCTATACAGTCAGTACAGGAGGCCTACAGCCCAGTCACTCTATACAGTCAGTACTGTAAGCCTACAGCTCAGTCACTCTATACAGTCAGTACTGTAGACCTACAGCTCAATCACTCTATACAGTCAGTACAGTAGGCCTACAGCCCAGTCACTCTATACAGTCAGTACAGTAGGCCTACAGCCCAGTCACTCTATACAGTCAGTACAGTAGTCATACAGCCCAGTCACTCTATACAGTCAGTACTGTAGTCATACAGCCCAGTCACTCTATACAGTCAGTACTGTAGTCCTACAGCCCAGTCACACTATACAGTCAGTACTGTAGTCCTACAGCCCAGTCACACTATACAGTCAGTACTGTAGGCCTACAGCCCAGTCACAATATACAGTCAGTACTGTAGTCCTACAGCCCAGTCACACTATACAGTCAGTACTGTAGGCCTACAGCCCAGTCACACTATACAGTCAGTACTGTAGTCCTACAGCCCAGTCACCCTATACAGTCAGTACTGTAGTCCTACAGCCCAGTCACTCTATACAGTCAGTACTGTAGTCCTACAGCCCAGTCACAATATACAGTCAGTACTGTAGTCCTACAGCCCAGTCACAATATACAGTCAGTACTGTAGTCCTACAGCCCAGTCACTCTATACAGTCAGTACTGTAGACCTACAGCCCAGTCACAATATACAGTCAGTACTGTAGTCCTACAGCCCAGTCACAATATACAGTCAGTACTGTAGTCCTACAGCCCAGTCACCCTATACAGTCAGTACTGTAGTCCTACAGCCCAGTCACAATATACAGTCAGTACTGTAGTCCTACAGCCCAGTCACTCTATACAGTCAGTACTGTAGACCTACAGCCCAGTCACAATATACAGTCAGTACTGTAGTCCTACAGCCCAGTCACAATATACAGTCAGTACTGTAGTCCTACAGCCCAGTCACTCTATACAGTCAGTACTGTAGTCCTACAGCCCAGTCACCCTATACAGTCAGTACTGTAGTCCTACAGCCCAGTCACACTATACAGTCAGTACTGTAGTCCTACAGCCCAGTCACACTATTCAGTCAGTACTGTAGTCCTACAGCCCAGTCACAATATACAGTCAGTACAATAGTTCTACAGCCCAGTCACCGTATACAGTCAGTACTGTAGTCCTACAGCCCAGTCACACTATACAGTCCACTGGGCACAGACGTCAATGGAACGTCTATTTTTTTTATATACATTTGGTTGAGTTGTCAACTAACGTGAATTCAATGTGAAATGATAAAAAAAAATATCACCATGACTTTGGATTTAGGTTAAAAGTTTGTTGAAAAAAATATGAAATTCGCTTACATTAATGACTCTTTGCAAATCCAATCAGTTTTCCACGTTGTTTCAAGGTCATCACATTGAATATTTTTGTAGGAAATGATGTGGAAACCACATTGATTCAACCAGTTTTTACCCAGTGGGTGGATTGGTGGCTAAAACACCTCAATAACCAAAAGTTTAGTGCTTCAGGGCTGGCTGCTGCTCTGCAATTAAAAGGTTGGCTTCAAATGCTGTCTTTGGTATTTGCAGTGAGATTGACAGTGTCTTTTAAACGCAGGTCAAGTACGTTGAGCGTTTACGAAAACTACACAAGGCGATCTTTGGCACGGCGACAACTATTACTGCCATAGCTTTGTTCACATCCAGATCCTGTGGAATGCCTCTAAAATAATAAAACCCCAAAACTATCTGAGCTGTCGAGAGCTCTATCACTGATTTTATTAAAAAAGGCCCTTACTGGCAGGAAAACGATTGGTATTAAAACAAGTTAAATAGTTAATTGCATTTGGCGAACAATTATGCCTACAGCAAAGTATGAGTTACGTCAATAGTTCGGTTTTTATAAGCCTAAACCCCAGTAACACTATAATCCGTTGGCATCCATTCCTGTCCAACAGTTAGAAACACTTCAGAACATTAGGGTGAGCTTGTCAAAGAAGTGGCTCTGTGAGAAAATGCTAAACAACTGCAGAACAACACACCAACAACATCCATGACAGCTTGGGGTGAAAGGTGGCCGGGTCAGCCAAAGTGCAGCCGTAGTTGGTCTGGTTCCTAGGCTACAGTGAGGGAGAAACTCCAGGAAGTAGACCCACACATGGTCACATGGTCAGAGGTTGTAAGGTATACACAGCTGAGCTCTACAGACCATAACTCTGACACTGGAACACCACAAGCAAACTGACACCGTTTGTAACGACTCTGGAAACATATCTACTCACCACAAGAAGCCCTGTGAATCCACCAGAAGTCGTCTCCTTCTCGATTCCAGGAATCTTGATTCCGTCTGTAGGCAAAAAGAAATTAAAAAAGAGGGAAAACGTATTTGACTGGTTTTTACAGTAACACAGTGCCAATGGCCAACACACCAACAGTATTGGGTAACAGCACTATACTGCATATGTGCTTAACTCTCCACATTGAAATGTATTCAGCTGGGGTCTTTCTGGCAGATTTGTGGTGAACTAAATAAGCTAAAGGGGACGGGGCTGGAATGGGATTCGAACCCGCAACCCACAGGACCAGGGTCCAGAGCTACTACCATTTCACTAAAGAGCAGAGCAGAACTGCTTGACAACCACGGGTCGATGGCGGTGGAACTGTGCTGACTATCTGGTGCTCTGAACACGGCTGACTGGCTGGTGCTCTGAACAGGGCTGACTGGCTGGTGCTCTGAACACGGCTGACTATCTGGTTCTCTGAACAGGGCTGACTGGCTGGTGCTCTGAACAGGGCTGACTGGCTGGTGCTCTGAACAGGGCTGACTGGCTGGTTCTCTGAACAGGGCTGACTATCTGGTGCTCTGAACAGGGCTGACTATCTGGTGCTCTGAACAGGGCTGACTGGCTGGTGCTCTGAACAGGGCTGACTGGCTGGTGCTCTGAACAGGGCTGACTGGCTGGTGCTCTGAACAGGGCTGACTGGCTGGTGCTCTGAACAGGGCTGACTATCTGGTTCTCTGAACAGGGCTGACTGGCTGGTTCTCTGAACAGGGCTGACTATCTGGTTCTCTGAACAGAGCTGACTGGCTGGTTCTCTGAACAGGGCTGACTATCTGGTGCTCTGAACAGGGCTGACTATCTGGTGATCTGAACAGGGCTGACTGGCTGGTGCTCTGAACAGGGCTGACTATCTGGTTCTCTGAACAGAGCTGACTGGCTGGTTCTCTGAACAGGGCTGACTATCTGGTGCTCTGAACAGGGCTGACTATCTGGTGCTCTGAACAGGGCTGACTGGCTGGTGCTCTGAACAGGGCTGACTGGCTGGTGCTCTGAACAGGGCTGACTGGCTGGTGCTCTGAACAGGGCTGACTGGCTGGTGATCTGAACACGGCTGACTGGCTGGTGCTCTGAACACAGCTGACTGGCTGGTTCTCTGAACAGGGCTGACTGGCTGGTTCTCTGAACAGGGCTGACTGGCTGGTTCTCTGAACAGGGCTGACTGGCTGGTTCTCTGAACAGGACGTGATCACAGAGGAGACCTTACTCTACCCAGTCCTCCTCTACTCCCCACGTCAGAACACAGTGGTTTAATAAACAGTAGTGAAGCATGTCCTTCCTTTACTTGTAATTAGGGCTCTGTCTATCTAATCCCTCCCCAACAAATCTCACAAATGAGAAACACAACCTGGAGTCCATTTATCTTCGGTGCATGGATGGAGGGGTGTCATTAAGAGAGGGAGGCAGAAAAAGAGAGAGAGAGCAAGACACTCCACTAGCTCTCACAAACACACACTTATTACAATAAAAATACCAAATGTGGCGAGTCACTTCTCTGTTTCGACAAGGGAGTTTGGGGCAAACCATTTGGCCAGAGCCAGGGTTCTATATTTAGAATATTTCCTAAAATGAAAAGCGTGTTGAAAGACTGGCCTGGGAGAAGGCTTCCTCCTCCACGTTGGTGACTTCAGTGGTCCTGTCTGCGTCACCATATAACATCTCTCCTCAGATACTCTCAGTACATCAGGAAGCAGAGCCTGTATAACGTCCCTACCTAATGGCTGCACATTCCAGACCCCACTCCAAATCACTGTTTAAGTGAAAAATAAGGCCCTTCAGACTGTCATTCTTACTTTAAGAGTTAGAGGATATATTATGGGTCAAACCAGCATTCACAATGTTATTTTTCCAACAGGAAAAGCCTGGTGTTGGCATACACAAATCAAGTGTTTCTGACTGTAATGGTAGCAACAATAGTCAATGCTGAAATAATATGTGTATGTGTCAAAGAGGGGGTGCTTATATTTGTCCTGTTTACACATGTTCAGATGTGTTACCTGTACAAGTGTGTGGTGAAATGGAAATCAGTTTTTTGCATATCCCAAACCCCCGGAGACACCTAGCAGAGAGGGGTCACAGCATGGGATCAGCCATTTAGGGTTAAGTGCATTGCTAAAGGGCAGTCGGCTCGGGGATTCAAACTAGTAACCTTCCGGTTTCTGGCCCAACACTCTAACTGCTGTGTGTGTGTGTGTGTGTGTGTGTGTGTGTGTGTGTGTGTGTGTGTGTGTGTGTGTGTGTGTGTGTGTGTGTGTGTGTGTGTGTGTGTGTGTGGTGTGTGTGTGTGTGCGTGCTGGTGTGTGTGTGTGTGTACGCTGGTGTGTGTGTGCTGGTGTGTGTGTGTGTGTGTGTGTGTGTGTGTGTGTGCGTGCTGGTGTGTGTGTGTGTGTACGCTGGTGTGTGTGTGTGTGTGTGTGTGTGTGTGTGCGCGTTGGTGTGTGTGTGTGTGCGCTGGTGTGTGTGCGCTGGTGTGTGTGTGCTGGTGTGTGTGTGTGTGTGTGTGTGTGTGTGTGTGTGTGTGTGTGTGTGTGTGTGTGTGTGTGTGTGTGTGTGTGTGTATCTGTCCTTGTCTATGCTTTTTCTCCCTGTCTGTGTGTGGCAGGCTGGGGAGGATGCCTCGGGGCCAGGCTGAGGAGGTAATGGGGAAACAGTCCTAACCAACTCTAAGCTCTAGTCTAAAGCAGGAACCTATCCTTTACTGTAACTAAAACAGACTGATAAACACAGATGATGTCAGGGATTACACCCCGAAGAAACCGTCACGGATGGGTGGGAGACCGCCGACAGAACAGGTAACCACATGGCGACAGAGAAATGCCAACGATGTACCCGATTTGAGAGAAGAGAGAGGGTGGAGTTGAGAGAGAATGATCAAATGTTTATTCAGTGAACAGCACCCTCTGTCCCTGTACCCTCCACCCTCCATACCATGTATCTCTCTGTCCCTGTACCCTCCACCCTCCATACCCTGCATCTCCCTGTCCCTGTACCCTCCACCCTCCATACCCTGTATCTCTCTGTCCCTGTTCCCTCCACCCTCCATACCCTGTCCCTGTACCCTCCACCCTCCATACCATGTATCTCTCTGTCCCTGTACCCTCCACCCTCCATACCCTGTATCTCTCTGTCCCTGTACCCTCCACACTCCATACCCTGTATCTCTCTGTCCCTGTACCCTCCACCCTCCATACCATGTATCTCTTTGTCCCTGTACCCTCCACCCTCCATACCCTGTATCTCTCTGTCCCTGTACCCTCCACCCTCCATACCCTGTATCTCTCTGTCCCTGTACCCTCCACACCCTGTATCTCTCTGTCCCTGTACCCTCCACCCTCCATACCCTGTATCTCTCTGTCCCTGTACCCTCCACACCCTGTATCTCTCTGTCCCTGTACCCTCCACCCTCCATACCCTGCATGTCCCTGTCCCTGTACCCTCCACCCTCCATACCATGTATCTCTCTGTCCCTGTACCCTCCACACTCCATACCCTGTATCTCTCTGTCCCTGTACCCTCCACCCTCCATACCCTGTATCTCTCTGTCCCTGTACCCTCCACCCTCCATACCCTGTATCTCTCTGTCCCTGTACCCTCCACCCTCCATACCCTGTATCTCTCTGTCCCTGTACCCTCCACCCTCCATACCCTGTATCTCTTTGCCCCTGTACCCTCCACCCTCCATACCCTGTATCTCCCTGTCCCTGTACCCTCCACCCTCCATACCCTGTATCTCTCTGTCCCTGTACCCTCCACCCTCCATACCCTGTATCTCCCTGTCCCTGTACCCTCCACCCTCCATACCCTGTATCTCCCTGTCCCTGTACCCTCCACCCTCCATACCCTGTATCTCTCTGTCCCTGTACCCTCCACACCATGTATCTCTCTGTCCCTGTACCCTCCACCCTCCATACCCTGCATGTCCCTGTCCCTGTACCCTCCACACCATGTATCTTTCTGTCCCTGTACCCTCCACCCTCCATACCCTGTATCTCTCTGTCCCTGTACCCTCCACCCTCCATACCCTGTATCTCTCTGTCCCTGTACCCTCCACACCCTGTATCTCTCTGTCCCTGTACCCTCCACCCTCCATACCCTGTATCTCTCTGTCCCTGTACCCTCCACCCTCCACACCCTGTATCTCTCTGTCCCTGTACCCTCCACCCTCCATACCCTGCAGCTCTCTGTCCCTGTACCCGTCTCTTTCTGCACATACATACTCGCAAAATCTATTGTTTCTCTAACACACATCCCTGTTAAACTATACTGCCATTTTTGACTGGTTCAAGTGGAATTAAAGTAATCATGAATTAAAGCACTGCAGCATAGGCCACACATTGTTGTGTGTGTTCCACTACACCTTCATTTTCAAAACGAAAACATAAACAGATATATAAACAAACCTACTCCTAACCAAATCAACTCCTTCTCCTCCCTTGCTAGAGATCAACCTCGTGTGCCCTTACTTACTAAACAACACTAAACTAAAAAGGTGTGACAAAGCTCTTGAGCAACACAAGCCACTTTCCCATAGTGAGTCAGTATAATGAAGGACAGTAAAACGTTTGCTTGAATGATGTGTTGGGTAATTATGAAACAATAACAGCAGAGGAGAAATATGGTAAGGTAGGCCAGCCACTACTGCAAAGAGATGGGCTGGCCAACGATAAGCCTGTGACCCACAACCACAGCGCTGGTGTAGAAAACAGCACATACTTCACTTAGTTTATATTGTTCTGTCTGTCTGTCTCCTTCTGTCTCTCTCTCTCTGTCTCTGTGTGTCTCTCTCTGTCCCTTCCTCAGGTTAAACCACTATGTTTCACAACCTCAAAGGAATGCTTCGAACATGATAGAGGCTGATTTAAAACAATATAAACCCATTGGATGATAGTGTAGCATACAGGCCTGAATAACCATATACAGTAGACTGTGGGATTTCAACAAAGGACAACAAGGCAGGAGGCACAAAGCATTGGACTACAGTAAAGACTTAAACCAGCTGTAGGCCGACACATAAACCCAGCCATGAACACAACACAGCTAGTTT
The DNA here is from genome assembly GCF_965601325.2 of Salmo salar. NCBI lineage: Eukaryota > Metazoa > Chordata > Actinopteri > Salmoniformes > Salmonidae > Salmo > Salmo salar. The sequence goes on from NC_138296.1 coordinate 18,978,610, forward strand.
GTTTGACTTTTTCTCTCTTCTATTATTCCATTCCACTAATAAAGCTGGACACGGTGGTGTTGCAACATGTATTTTGGAGATTAGTAGCAAGTTGGAAATTCATATTTTTATGAGCTTTTTAGACTTTCCCAACGTTTTTAAACCTTTTTTCCATTGCATGTGACCCATGCACATTAAAGTAGCACTTAATCAAGCTGGCATAAGACGTGGAATTGGGCTCTTGGTATAAACTAAAGCAAAAAGAAAATGTGACCTTTTTCAAAATGACAAAATATATATTTGAAAGAACTGAACTAGAGTAAGGGCTCAATTCAATCAAATACTACCACTACTACCACTACTACTACTAATACTACTACTACCACCAGTAATACTACTACTACTAATACTACTATACTACTAATACTACTACTACCACCACCACCACTACTACTACTACTACTACCACTATTACTACTAATACTACTACTACCACTACTACTACTAATACTACTACTACTACTACTAATACTATACCGTGTGGCTCAGTTGGTAGCGCATAGCTCTTGCAACACCAGGGTTGGTGGTTTGATTCCCACGGGGGAACAGTATGAAAATGTATGCACTCACTACTGTAAGTCGCTCTGGATAAGAGAGTCTGCTAAATTAGTAAAATGTACTACTACATAGACTTCCTTCACATATGCTTCTGTTTTATCAGATGTCTATATTTAAAAACACTTGAATAAACCCTCCATTTACATGATCCATAATGCAAATCATCTAGTAGAACGTGAGAGGTTATTGGAGGGTGCTGAAGGTGTGAAGATGTCATGTGCTCATGTTAAGAGGTTAAAAGGTCAGATAAACAATATGAGCCTGAAACTGTGAGACTGTCACCTCTAGCAGGTTGGTCCATAGATATCTGCTGGTCAGAGTAGAGTTGTTCGTCTGCTTCTGTTCTAACTACAACAATGATAAAGTACTGTGTGAACATGCATGAACACAAGGACAAAATGAGATAGGTGAGCAATCAAAGTAGCCACACATTTGTAAATGTCTCTGAAAGTAAGATCCACGCCCACTTAACTTGTAACAGCCACACAATGGATTGTATAGTAGGCTATATCAAGACATTCATTCATGAAGTCGACGGTATTCTTTGCTTTACCTCCTCGTTTAAACAACCAACCCAATACTGTAAATTCAATGCATAACTTTAAACTTTTATTTTGTGTACATGAAAACATGGTTCCCATTTTAATACAGCCTCTTCACATTGCATGACTTAAATATCTGTGTTTCCTTTCCTTAACTGGAGGTCAGTGCAGTAAAGGATTAGAGCCATGTTTTTTGTTTGCTCTGCCCAGTGTACTCCGGGGGATCTGCCTGTTTGACAGTTTGAACAGTGACAAGTGAAACCAGTAAAAACATAACATCGCACCACTCTGTTTGCTTAAGAACACCCAAAGAACGGATTGCCAAAACAAAATACATTGCAAGCTCAGTTGCTCTGCATTCCACCTGTCCATCAAACATTACCTGCAGAACCACCACGGGGGTAGGAGAGTAACGAGACAAAACGGAAAAGGGTTTGAGGAAGAGAATGTCATGTTTGACGCTGTCTAGGACCCTGTTTCTGTCAGTGAGGATTGGTGTTATCACGTGTGAACGCATGTTCATAATCACCCCTCCACTAGTAAACCCGACCTACCCCATAATCACCCCTCCACTAGTAAACCCTACCTACCCCATAATCACCCCTCCACTAGTAAACCCTACCTACCCCATAATCACCCCTCCACTAGTAAACCCTACCTACCCCATAATCACCCCTCCACTAGTACACCCTACCTACCCCATAATCACCCCTCCACTAGTAAACCCTACCTATCCCATAATCACCCCTCCACTAGTAAACCCTACCTATCCCATAATCACCCCTCCACTAGTAAAACCTACCTACCCCATAATCACCCCTCCACTAGTAAACCCGACCTACCCCATAATCACCCCTCCACTAGTAAACCCTACCTACCCCATAATCACCCCTCCACTAGTACACCCTACCTATCCCATAATCACCCCTCCACTAGTAAAACCTACCTATCCCATAATCACCCCTCCACTAGTAAAACCTACCTATCCCATAATCACCCCTCCACTAGTAAAACCTACCTATCCCATAATCACCCCTCCACTAGTAAAACCTACCTATCCCATAATCACCCCTCCACTAGTAAAACCTACCTATCCCATAATCACCCCTCCACTAGTAAAACCTACCTATCCCATAATCACCCCTCCACTAGTAAAACCTACCTATCCCATAATCACCCCTCCACTAGTAAAACCTACCTATCCCATAATCACCCCTCCACTAGTAAAACCTACCTATCCCATAATCACCCCTCCACTAGTAAACCCTACCTATCCCATAATCACCCCTCCACTAGTAAAACCTACCTATCCCATAATCACCCCTCCACTAGTAAAACCTAAATATCCCATAATCACCCCTCCACTAGTAAACCCTACCTACCCCATAATCACCCCTCCACTAGTAAACCCTATATACCCCATAATCACCCCTCCACTAGTAAAACCTACCTACCCCATAATCACCCCTCCACTAGTAAAGCCTACCTATCCCATAATCACCCCTCCACTAGTAAAACCTACCTATCCCATAATCACCCCTCATCTAGTAAAACCTACCTATCCCATAATCACCCCTCCACTAGTAAAACCTACCTATCGCATAATCACCCCTCCACTAGTAAAACCTACCTATCCCATAATCACCCCTCCACTAGTAAAACCTACCTATCCCATAATCACCCCTCCACTAGTAAAACCTACCTATCCCATAATCACCCCTCCACTAGTAAAACCTACCTATCCCATAATCACCCCTCCACTAGTAAAACCTACCTATCCCATAATCACCCCTCCACTAGTAAAACCTACCTATCCCATAATCACCCCTCCACTAGTAAAACCTACCTATCGCATAATCACCCCTTCCACTAGTAAAACCTACCTATCCCATAATCACCCCTCCACTAGTAAAACCTACCTATCCCATAATCACCCCTCCACTAGTAAAACCTACCTATCCCATAATCACCCCTCCACTAGTAAAACCTACCTATCGCATAATCACCCCTCCACTAGTAAAACCTACTTTTCCCATAATCACCCCTCCACTAGTAAAACCTACCAATCCCATAATCACCGCTCCACTAGTAAAACCTACCTATCCCATAATCACCGCTCCACTAGTAAAACCTACCTATCCCATAATCACCCCTCCACTAGTAAAACCTACCTATCCCATAATCACCCCTCCACTAGTAAAACCTACCTATCCCATAATCACCCCTCCACTAGTAAACCCTACCTACCCCATAATCACCCCTCCACTAGTAAAACCTACCTATCCCATAATCACCCCTCCACTAGTAAAACCTACCTATCCCATAATCACCCCTCCACTAGTAAACCCTACCTACCCCATAATCACCCCTCCACTAGTAAAACCTACCTATCCCATAATCACCCCTCCACTAGTAAACCCTACCTACCCCATAATCACCCCTCCACTAGTAAACCCTACCTATCCCATAATCACCCCTCCACTAGTAAACCCTACCTATCCCATAATCACCCCTCCACTAGTAAACCCTACCTACCCCATAATCACTCCTCCACTAGTAAACACTATATACCCCATAATCACCCCTCCACTAGTAAACCCTACCTACCCCATAATCACCCCTCTACTAGTAAACCCTATATACCCCATAATCACCCCTCCATTAGTAAACCCTACCTACCCCATAATCACCCCTCCACTAGTAAACCCTATATACCCCATAATCACCCCTCCACTAGCAAACCCTACCTACCCCATAATCACCCCTCCACTAGTAAACCCTACCTACCCCATAATCACCCCTCCATTAGTAAACCCTACCTACCCCATAATCACCCCCCCCACTAGTAAACCCTACCTACCCCATAATCACCCCTCCACTAGTAAACCCTACCTACCCCATAATCACCCCTCCACTAGTAAACCCTACCTACCCCATAATCACCCCTCCACTAGTAAACCCTACCTACCCCATAATCACCCCTCCACTAGTAAACCCTACCTACCCCATAATCACCCCTCCACTAGTAAACCCTACCTACCCCATAATCACCCCTCCACTAGTAAACCCTACCTACCCCATAATCACCCCTCCACTAGTAAACCCTACCTACCCCATAATCACCCCTCCACTAGTAAACCCTACCTACCCCATGTTCACCCCTCCACTAGTAAACCCTACCTACCCCATAATCACCCCTCCACTAGTAAACCCTATATACCCCATAATCACCCCTCCATTAGTAAACCCTACCTACCCCATAATCACCCCTCCACTAGTAAACCCTATATACCCCATAATCACCCCTCCACTAGTAAACCCTACCTACCCCATAATCACCCCTCCACTAGTAAACCCTACCTACCCCATAATCACCCCTCCACTAGTAAACCCTACCTACCCCATAATCACCCCTCCACTAGTAAACCCTACCTACCCCATAATCACCCCTCCACTAGTAAACCCTACCTACCCCATAATCACCCCTCCACTAGTAAACCCTACCTACCCCATAATCACCCCTCCACTAGTAAACCCTACCTACCCCATAATCTCCCCTCCACTAGTAAACCCTACCTACCCCATAATCACCCCTCCACTAGTAAACCCTATATACCCCATAATCACCCCTCCATTAGTAAACCCTAACTACCCCATAATCACCCCTCCACTAGTAAACCCTATATACCCCATAATCACCCCTCCACTAGTAAACCCTACCTACCCCATAATCACCCCTCCACTAGTAAACCCTACCTACCCCATAATCACCCCTCCATTAGTAAACCCTACCTACCCCATAATCACCCCTCCACTAGTAAACCCTACCTACCCCATAATCACCCCTCCATTAGTAAACCCTACCTACCCCATAATCACCCCTCCACTAGTAAACCCTACCTACCCCATAATCACCCCTCCACTAGTAAACCCTACCTACCCCATAATCACCCCTCCACTAGTAAACCCTACCTACCCCATAATCACCCCTCCACTAGTAAACCCTATCTACCCCATAATCACCCCTCCACAAGTAAACCCTACCTACCCCATAATCACTCCTCCACTAGTAAACCCTATATACCCCATAATCACCCCTCCACTAGTAAACCCTATATACCCCATAATCACCCCTCCACAAGTAAACCCCACCTACCCCATAATCACTCCTCCACTAGTAAACCCTATCTACCCCATAATCACCCCTCCACAAGTAAACCCTACCTACCCCATAATCACTCCTCCACTAGTAAACCCTATATACCCCATAATCACCCCTCCACTAGTAAATCCTATATACCCCATAATCACCCCTCCACAAGTAAACCCCACCTACCCCATAATCACTCCTCCACTAGTAAACCCTATATACCCCATAATCACCACTCCACTAGTAAACCCTACCTACCCCATAATCACCCCTCCACTAGTAAACCCTATATACCCCATAATCACCCCTCCATTAGTAAACCCTACCTACCCCATAATCACCCCTCCACTAGTAAACCCTATATACCCCATAATCACCCCTCCACTAGCAAACCCTACCTACCCCATAATCACCCCTCCACTAGTAAACCCTACCTACCCCATAATCACCCCTCCATTAGTAAACCCTACCTACCCCATAATCACCCCCCCACTAGTAAACCCTACCTACCCCATAATCACCCCTCCACTAGTAAACCCTACCTACCCATAATCACCCCTCCACTAGTAAACCCTACCTAACCCATAATCACCCCTCCACTAGTAAACCCTACCTACCCCATAATCACCCCTCCACTAGTAAACCCTATCTACCCCATAATCACCCCTCCACAAGTAAACCCTACCTACCCCATAATCACTCCTCCACTAGTAAAACCTACCTATCGCATAATCACCCCTCCACTAGTAAAACCTACCTATCCCATAATCACCCCTCCACTAGTAAAACCTACCTATCCCATAATCACCCCTCCACTAGTAAAACCTACATATCCCATAATCACCCCTCCACTAGTAAAACCTACCTATCGCATAATCACCCCTCCACTAGTAAAACCTACCTATCCCATAATCACCCCTCCACTAGTAAAACCTACCAATCCCATAATCACCGCTCCACTAGTAAAACCTACCTATCCCATAATCACCCCTCCACTAGTAAAACCTACCTATCCCATAATCACCCCTCCACTAGTAAAACCTACCTATCCCATAATCACCCCTCCACTAGTAAACCCTACCTACCCCATAATCACCCCTCCACTAGTAAAACCTACCTATCCCATAATCACCCCTCCACTAGTAAAACCTACCTATCCCATAATCACCCCTCCACTAGTAAACCCTACCTACCCCATAATCACACCTCCACTAGTAAAACCTACCTATCCCATAATCACCCCTCCACTAGTAAACCCTACCTACCCCATAATCACCCCTCCACTAGTAAACCCTACCTATCCCATAATCACCCCTCCACTAGTAAACCCTACCTATCCCATAATCACCCCTCCACTAGTAAACCCTACCTACCCCATAATCACCCCTCCACAAGTAAACCCTACCTACCACATAATCACCCCTCCACTAGTAAACCCTACCTACGCCATAATCACCCCTCCACTAGTAAACCCTACCTACCCCATAATCACCCCTCCACTAGTAGACCCTACCTACCCCATAATCACCCCTCCACTAGTAAACCCTACCTACCCCATAATCACCCCTCCACTAGTAAACCCTACCTACCCCATAATCACTCCTCCACTAGTAAACCCTAAATACCCCATAATCACCCCTCCACTAGTAAACCCTACCTACCCCATAATCACCCCTCCACTAGTAAACCCTACCTACCCCATAATCACGCCTACACTAGTAAACCCAACCTACCCCATAATCACCCCTCCACTAGTAAACCCTATATACCCCATAATCTCCCCTCCACTAGTAAACCCTACCTACCCCATAATCACCCCTCCACTAGTAAACCCTATATACCCCATAATCACCCCTCCATTAGTAAACCCTACCTACCCCATAATCACCCCTCCACTAGTAAACCCTATATACCCCATAATCACCCCTCCACTAGTAAACCCTACCTACCCCATAATCACCCCTCCACTAGTAAACCCTACCTACCCCATAATCACCCCTCCATTCGTAAACCCTACCTACCCCATAATCACCCCTCCACTAGTAAACCCTACCTACCCCATAATCACCCCTCCACTAGTAAACCCTACCTACCCCATAATCACCCCTCCACTAGTAAACCCTACCTACCCCATAATCACCCCTCCACTAGTAAACCCTATCTACCCCATAATCACCCCTCCACAAGTAAACCCTACCTACCCCATAATCACTCCTCCACTAGTAAACCCTATATACCCCATAATCACCCCTCCACTAGTAAACCCTATATACCCCATAATCACCCCTCCACTAGTAAACCCCACCTACCCCATAATCACTCCTCCACTAGTAAACACTATATACCCCATAATCACCCCTCCACTAGTAAACCCTACCTACCCCATAATCACCCCTCTACTAGTAAACCCTATATACCCCATAATCACCCCTCCATTAGTAAACCCTACCTACCCCATAATCACCCCTCCACTAGTAAACCCTATATACCCCATAATCACCCCTCCACTAGCAAACCCTACCTACCCCATAATCACCCCTCCACTAGTAAACCCTACCTACCCCATAATCACCCCTCCATTAGTAAACCCTACCTACCCCATAATCACCCCCCCACTAGTAAACCCTACCTACCCCATAATCACCCCTCCACTAGTAAACCCTACCTACCCCATAATCACCCCTCCACTAGTAAACCCTACCTACCCCATAATCACCCCTCCACTAGTAAACCCTACCTACCCCATGTTCACCCCTCCACTAGTAAACCCTACCTACCCCATAATCACCCCTCCATTAGTAAACCCTACCTACCCCATAATCACCCCCCCACTAGTAAACCCTACCTACCCCATAATCACCCCTCCACTAGTAAACCCTACCTACCCCATAATCACCCCTCCACTAGTAAACCCTACCTACCCCATAATCACCCCTCCACTAGTAAACCCTACCTACCCCATAATCACCCCTCCACTAGTAAACCCTACATACCCCATAATCACACCTCCACTAGTAAACCCTACCTACCCCATAATCACCCCTCCACTAGTAAACCCTACCTACCCCAGAATCACCCCTCCACTAGTAAACCCTACCTACCCCATAATCACCCCTCCACTAGTAAACCCTACCTACCCCATAATCACCCCTCCACTAGTAAACCCTACCTACCCCATAATCACCCCTCCACTAGTAAACCCTACCTACCCCATAATCACCCCTCCACTAGTAAACCCTACCTACCCCATAATCACCCCTCCACTAGTAAACCCTACCTACCCCATAATCACCCCTCCACTAGTAAACCCTACCTACCCCATAATCTCCCCTCCACTAGTAAACCCTACCTACCCCATAATCACCCCTCCACTAGTAAACCCTATATACCCCATAATCACCCCTCCATTAGTAAACCCTAACTACCCCATAATCACCCCTCCACTAGTAAACCCTACCTACCCCATAATCACCCCTCCACTAGTAAACCCTACCTACCCCATAATCACCCCTCCATTAGTAAACCCTACCTACCCCATAATCACCCCTCCACTAGTAAACCCTACCTACCCCATAATCACCCCTCCACTAGTAAACCCTACCTACCCCATAATCACCCCTCCACTAGTAAACCCTACCTACCCCATAATCACCCCTCCACTAGTAAACCCTACCTACCCCATAATCACCCCTCCACTAGTAAACCCTACCTACCCCATAATCACCCCTCCACAAGTAAACCCTACCTACCCCATAATCACTCCTCCACTAGTAAACCCTATATACCCCATAATCACCCCTCCACTAGTAAACCCTATATACCCCATAATCACCCCTCCACAAGTAAACCCCACCTACCCCACAATCACTCCTCCACTAGTAAACCCTATATACCCCATAATCACCCCTCCACTAGTAAACCCTACCTACCCCATAATCACCCCTCCACTAGTAAACCCTATATACCCCATAATCACCCCTCCATTAGTAAACCCTACCTACCCCATAATCACCCCTCCACTAGTAAACCCTATATACCCCATAATCACCCCTCCACTAGCAAATCCTACCTACCCCATAATCACCCCTCCACTAGTAAACCCTACCTACCCCATAATCACCCCTCCATTAGTAAACCCTACCTACCCCATAATCACCCCCCCACTAGTAAACAATACCTACCCCATAATCACCCCTCCACTAGTAAACCCTACCTACCCCATAATCACCCCTCCACTAGTAAACCCTACCTACCCCATAATCACCCCTCCACTAGTAAACCCTACCTACCCCATAATCACCCCTCCACTAGTAAACCCTATCTACCCCATAATCACCCCTCCACAAGTAAACCCTACCTACCCCATAATCACTCCTCCACTAGTAAACCCTATATACCCCATAATCACCCCTCCACTAGTAAACCCTATATACCCCATAATCACCCCTCCACTAGTAAACCCCACCTACCCCATAATCACCCCTCCACTAGTAAACCCTATATACCCCATAATCACCCCTCCACTAGTAAACCCTACCTACCCCATAATCACCCCTCCACTAGTAAACCCTATATACCCCATAATCACCCCTCCATTAGTAAACCCTACCTACCCCATAATCACCCCTCCACTAGTAAACCCTATATACCCCATAATCACCCCTCCACTAGCAAACCCTACCTACCCCATAATCACCCCTCCACTAGTAAACCCTACCTACCCCATAATCACCCCTCCATTAGTAAACCCTACCTACCCCATAATCACCCCCCCACTAGTAAACCCTACCTACCCCATAATCACCCCTCCACTAGTAAACCCTACCTACCCCATAATCACCCCTCCACTAGTAAACCCTACCTACCCCATAATCACCCCTCCACTAGTAAACCCTACCTACCCCATGTTCACCCCTCCACTAGTAAACCCTACCTACCCCATAATCACTCCTCCACTAGTAAACCCTATATACCCCATAATCACCCCTCCATTAGTAAACCCTACCTACCCCATAATCACCCCTCCACTAGTAAACCCTATATACCCCATAATCACCCCTCCACTAGTAAACCCTACCTACCCCATAATCACCCCTCCACTAGTAAACCCTACCTACCCCATAATCACCCCTCCACTAGTAAACCCTACTTACCCCATAATCACCCCTCCATTAGTAAACCCTACCTACCCCATAATCACCCCTCCACTAGTAAACCATACCTACCCCATAATCACCCCTCCACTAGTAAACCCTACCTACCCCATAATCACCCCTCCACTAGTAAACCCTACCTACCCCATAATCACACCTCCACTAGTAAACCCTACCTACCCCATAATCACCCCTCCACTAGTAAACCCTACCTACCCCATAATCACCCCTCCACTAGTAAACCCTACCTACCCCATAATCACACCTCCACTAGTAAACCCTACCTACCCCATAATCACCCCTCCACTAGTAAACCCTACCTACCCCATAATCACCCCTCCACTAGTAAACCCTACCTACCCCATAATCACCCCTCCACTAGTAAACCCTACCTACCCCATAATCACCCCTCCACTAGTAAACCCTACCTACCCCATAATCACCCCTCCACTAGTAAACCCTACCTACCCCATAATCACCCCTCCACTAGTAAACCCTACCTACCCCATAATCACCCCTCCACTAGTAAACCCTACCTACCCCATAATCACCCCTCCACTAGTAAACCCTACCTACCCCATAATCACCCCTCCACTAGTAAACCCTACCCACCCCATAATCACCCCACCACTAGTAAACCCTACCTACCCCATAATCACCCCTCCACAAGTAAACCCTACCTACCCCATAAACACTCCTCCACTAGTAAACCCTATATATCCCATAATCACCCCTCCACTAGTAAACCCTATATACCCCATACTCACACCTCCACTAGTAAACCCCACCTACCCCATAATCACCCCTCCACTAGTAAACCCTACCTACCCCATAATCACTCCTCCAATAGTAAACCCTATATACCCCATAATCACCCCTCCACTAGTAAACCCTACCTACCCCATAATCACCCCTCCACTAGTAAACCCTATATACCCCATAATCACCCCTCCATTAGTAAACCCTACCTACCCCATATTCACCCCTCCACTAGTAAACCCTATATACCCCATAATCACCCCTCCACTAGCAAACCCTACCTACCCCATAATCACCCTTCCACTAGTAAACCCTACCTACCCCATAATCACCCCTCCATTAGTAAACCCTACCTACCCCATAATCACCCCCCCACTAGTAAACCCTACCTACCCCATAATCACCCCTCCACTAGTAAACCCAACCTACCCCATAATCACCCCTCCACTAGTAAACCCTACCTACCCCATTATCACCCCTCCACTAGTAAACCCTACCTACCCCATGTTCACCCCTCCACTAGTAACCCCTACCTACCCCATAATCACTCCTCCACTAGTAAACCCTACCTACCCCATAATCACCCCTCCACTAGTAAACTCTACCTACCCCATAATCACCCCTCCACTAGTAAACCCTACCTACCCCATAATCACTCCTCCACTAGTAAACCCTATATACCCCATAATCACCCCTCCACTAGTAAACCCTACCTACCCCATAATCACCCCTCCACTAGTAAACCCTATATACCCCATAATCACCCCTCCATTAGTAAACCCTACCTACCCCATAATCACCCCTCCACTAGTAAACCCTATATACCCCATATTCACCCCTCCACTAGTACACCCTACCTACCCCATAATCACCCCTCCACTAGTAAACCCTACCTACCCCATATTCACCCCTCCACTAGTAAACCCTACCTACCCCATAATCACCCCTCCACTAGTAAACCCTACCTACCCCATAATCACTCCTCCACTAGTAAACCCTATATACCCCATATTCACCCCTCCACTAGTAAACCCTATATACCCCATAATCACCCCTCCACTAGTAAACCCTACCTACCCCATAATCACCCCTCCACTAGTAAACCCTACCTACCCCATAATCACCCCTCCACTAGTAAACCCTACCTACCCCATAATCACTCCTCCACTAGTAAACCCTACCTACCCCATAATCACCCCTCCACTAGTAAACCCTACCTACCCCATAATCACCCCTCCACTAGTAAACCCTATATACCCCATAATCACCCCTCCATTAGTAAACCCTACCTACCCCATATTCACCCCTCCACTAGTAAACCCTATATACCCCATAATCACCCCTCCACTAGCAAACCCTACCTACCCCATAATCACCCTTCCACTAGTAAACCCTACCTACCCCATAATCACCCCTCCATTAGTAAACCCTACCTACCCCATAATCACCCCCCCACTAGTAAACCCTACCTACCCCATAATCACCCCTCCACTAGTAAACCCAACCTACCCCATAATCACCCCTCCACTAGTAAACCCTACCTACCCCATTATCACCCCTCCACTAGTAAACCCTACCTACCCCATGTTCACCCCTCCACTAGTAACCCCTACCTACCCCATAATCACTCCTCCACTAGTAAACCCTACCTACCCCATAATCACCCCTCCACTAGTAAACTCTACCTACCCCATAATCACCCCTCCACTAGTAAACCCTACCTACCCCATAATCACTCCTCCACTAGTAAACCCTATATACCCCATAATCACCCCTCCACTAGTAAACCCTACCTACCCCATAATCACCCCTCCACTAGTAAACCCTATATACCCCATAATCACCCCTCCATTAGTAAACCCTACCTACCCCATAATCACCCCTCCACTAGTAAACCCTATATACCCCATATTCACCCCTCCACTAGTACACCCTACCTACCCCATAATCACCCCTCCACTAGTAAACCCTACCTACCCCATATTCACCCCTCCACTAGTAAACCCTACCTACCCCATAATCACCCCTCCACTAGTAAACCCTACCTACCCCATAATCACTCCTCCACTAGTAAACCCTATATACCCCATATTCACCCCTCCACTAGTAAACCCTATATACCCCATAATCACCCCTCCACTAGTAAACCCTACCTACCCCATAATCACCCCTCCACTAGTAAACCCTACCTACCCCATAATCACCCCTCCACTAGTAAACCCTACCTACCCCATAATCACTCCTCCACTAGTAAACCCTACCTACCCCATAATCACCCCTCCACTAGTAAACCCTACCTACCCCATAATCACCCCTCCACTAGTAAACCCTATATACCCCATAATCACCCCTCCATTAGTAAACCCTACCTACCCCATATTCACCCCTCCACTAGTAAACCCTATATACCCCATAATCACCCCTCCACTAGCAAACCCTACCTACCCCATAATCACCCTTCCACTAGTAAACCCTACCTACCCCATAATCACCCCTCCATTAGTAAACCCTACCTACCCCATAATCACCCCCCCACTAGTAAACCCTACCTACCCCATAATCACCCCTCCACTAGTAAACCCAACCTACCCCATAATCACCCCTCCACTAGTAAACCTAGTAAACTCTACCTACCCCATAATCACCCCTCCACTAGTAAACCCTACCTACCCCATGTTCACCTCTCCACTAGTAAACCCTACCTACCCCATAATCACTCCTCCACTAGTAAACCCTATATACCCCATAATCACCCCTCCACTAGTAAACCCTACCTACCCCATAATCACCCCTCCACTAGTAAACTCTACCTACCCCATAATCACCCCTCCACTAGTAAACCCTACCTACCCCATAATCACTCCTCCACTAGTAAACCCTATATACCCCATAATCACCCCTCCAATAGTAAACCCTACCTACCCCATAATCACCCCTCCACTAGTAAACCCTATATACCCCATAATCACCCCTCCATTAGTAAACCCTACCTACCCCATAATCACCCCTCCACTAGTAAACCCTATATACCCCATATTCACCCCTCCACTAGTACACCCTACCTACCCCATAATCACCCCTCCACTAGTAAACCCTACCTACCCCATATTCACCCCTCCATTAGTAAACCCTACCTACCCCATAATCACCCCCCCACTAGTAAACCCTACCTACCCCATAATCACCCCTCCACTAGTAAACCCAACCTACCCCATAATCACCCCTCCACTAGTAAACCCACCTACCCCATAATCACCCCTCCACTAGTAAACCCTACCTACCCCATGTTCACCCCTCCACTAGTAACCCCTACCTACCCCATAATCACTCCTCCACTAGTAAACCCTACCTACCCCATAATCACCCCTCCACTAGAAAACCCTACCTACCCCATAATCACCCCTCCACTAGTAAACCCTACCTACCCCATAATCACTCCTCCACTAGTAAACCCTATATACCCCATAATCACCCCTCCACTAGTAAACCCTACCTACCCCATAATCACCCCTCCACTAGTAAACCCTATATACCCCATAATCACCCCTCCATTAGTAAACCCTACCTACCCCATAATCACCCCTCCACTAGTAAACCCTATATACCCCATATTCACCCCTCCACTAGTACACCCTACCTACCCCATAATCACCCCTCCACTAGTAAACCCTACCTACCCCATATTCACCCCTCCACTAGTAAACCCTACCTACCCCATAATCACCCCTCCACTAGTAAACCCTACCTACCCCATAATCACTCCTCCACTAGTAAACCCTATATACCCCATATTCACCCCTCCACTAGTAAACCCTATATACCCCATAATCACCCCTCCACTAGTAAACCCTACCTACCCCATAATCACCCCTCCACTAGTAAACCCTACCTACCCCATAATCACCCCTCCACTAGTAAACCCTACCTACCCCATAATCACTCCTCCACTAGTAAACCCTACCTACCCCATAATCACCCCTCCACTAGTAAACCCTACCTACCCCATAATCACCCCTCCACTAGTAAACCCTATATACCCCATAATCACCCCTCCATTAGTAAACCCTACCTACCCCATATTCACCCCTCCACTAGTAAACCCTATATACCCCATAATCACCCCTCCACTAGCAAACCCTACCTACCCCATAATCACCCTTCCACTAGTAAACCCTACCTACCCCATAATCACCCCTCCATTAGTAAACCCTACCTACCCCATAATCACCCCCCCACTAGTAAACCCTACCTACCCCATAATCACCCCTCCACTAGTAAACCCAACCTACCCCATAATCACCCCTCCACTAGTAAACCCTACCTACCCCATTATCACCCCTCCACTAGTAAACCCTACCTACCCCATGTTCACCCCTCCACTAGTAACCCCTACCTACCCCATAATCACTCCTCCACTAGTAAACCCTACCTACCCCATAATCACCCCTCCACTAGTAAACTCTACCTACCCCATAATCACCCCTCCACTAGTAAACCCTACCTACCCCATAATCACTCCTCCACTAGTAAACCCTATATACCCCATAATCACCCCTCCACTAGTAAACCCTACCTACCCCATAATCACCCCTCCACTAGTAAACCCTATATACCCCATAATCACCCCTCCATTAGTAAACCCTACCTACCCCATAATCACCCCTCCACTAGTAAACCCTATATACCCCATATTCACCCCTCCACTAGTACACCCTACCTACCCCATAATCACCCCTCCACTAGTAAACCCTACCTACCCCATATTCACCCCTCCACTAGTAAACCCTACCTACCCCATAATCACCCCTCCACTAGTAAACCCTACCTACCCCATAATCACTCCTCCACTAGTAAACCCTATATACCCCATATTCACCCCTCCACTAGTAAACCCTATATACCCCATAATCACCCCTCCACTAGTAAACCCTACCTACCCCATAATCACCCCTCCACTAGTAAACCCTACCTACCCCATAATCACCCCTCCACTAGTAAACCCTACCTACCCCATAATCACTCCTCCACTAGTAAACCCTACCTACCCCATAATCACCCATCCACTAGTAAACCCTACCTACCCCATAATCACTTCTCCACTAGTAAACCCTATATACCCCATAATCACCCCTCCACTAGTAAACCCTACCTACCCCATAATCACCCCTCCACTAGTAAACCCTATATACCCCATAATCACCCCTCCACTAGCAAACCCTACCTACCCCATAATCACCCCTCCACTAGTAAACCCTACCTACCCCATAATAACCCCTCCATTATTAAACCCTACCTACCCCATAATCACCCCCCCACTAGTAAACCCTACCTACCCCATAATCACCCCTCCACTAGTAAACCCTACCTACCCCATAATCACCCCTCCACTAGTAAACCCACCTACCCCATAATCACCCCTCCACTAGTAAACCCTACCTACCCCATGTTCACCCCTCCACTAGTAAACCCTACCTACCCCATAATCACTCCTCCACTAGTAAACCCTATATACCCCATAATCACCCCTCCACTAGAAAACCCTACCTACCCCATAATCACCCCTCCACTAGTAAACTCTACCTACCCCATAATCACCCCTCCACTAGTAAACCCTACCTACCCCATGTTCACCTCTCCACTAGTAAACCCTACCTACCCCATAATCACTCCTCCACTAGTAAACCCTATATACCCCATAATCACCCCTCCACTAGTAAACCCTACCTACCCCATAATCACCCCTCCACTAGTAAACTCTACCTACCCCATAATCACCCCTCCACTAGTAAACCCTACCTACCCCATAATCACTCCTCCACTAGTAAACCCTATATACCCCATAATCACCCCTCCAATAGTAAACCCTACCTACCCCATAATCACCCCTCCACTAGTAAACCCTATATACCCCATAATCACCCCTCCATTAGTAAACCCTACCTACCCCATAATCACCCCTCCACTAGTAAACCCTATATACCCCATATTCACCCCTCCACTAGTACACCCTACCTACCCCATAATCACCCCTCCACTAGTAAACCCTACCTACCCCATATTCACCCCTCCACTAGTAAACCCTACCTACCCCATAATCACCCCTCCACTAGTAAACCCTACCTACCCCATAATCACTCCTCCACTAGTAAACCGTATATACCCCATATTCACCCCTCCACTAGTAAACCCTATATACCCCATAATCACCCCTCCACTAGTAAACCCTACCTACCCCATAATCACCCCTCCACTAGTAAACCCTACCTACCCCATAATCACTCCTCCAATAGTAAACCCTATATACCCCATAATCACCCCTCCACTAGTAAACCCTACCTACCCCATAATCACCCCTCCACTAGTAAACCCTATATACCCCATAATCACCCCTCCACTAGTAAACCCTATATACCCCATAATCACCCCTCCACTAGTAAACCCCACCTACCCCATAATCACCCCTCCACTAGTAAACCCTACCTACCCCATAATCACTTCTCCACTAGTAAACCCTATATACCCCATAATCACCCCTCCACTAGTAAACCCTACCTACCCCATAATCACCCCTCCACTAGTAAACCCACCTACCCCATAATCACCCCTCCACTAGTAAACCCTACCTACCCCATGTTCACCCCTCCACTAGTAAACCCTACCTACCCCATAATCACTCCTCCACTAGTAAACCCTATATACCCCATAATCACCCCTCCACTAGAAAACCCTACCTACCCCATAATCACCCCTCCACTAGTAAACTCTACCTACCCCATAATCACCCCTCCACTAGTAAACCCTACCTACCCCATGTTCACCCCTCCACTAGTAAACCCTACCTACCCCATAATCACTCCTCCACTAGTAAACCCTATATACCCCATAATCACCCCTCCACTAGTAAACCCTACCTACCCCATAATCACCCCTCCACTAGTAAACCCTACCTACCCCATAATCACCCCTCCACTAGTAAACCCTATATACCCCATAATCACCCCTCCACTAGTAAACCCTACCTACCCCATAATCACCCCTCCACTAGTAAACCCTACCTACCCCATAATCACCCCTCCACTAGTAAACCCTATATACCCCATAATCACCCCTCCACTAGTAAAACCTATATAACCCATAATCACCCCTCCACTAGTAAACCCTATATACCCCATAATCACCCCTCCACTAGTAAACCCTACCTACCCCATAATCACCCCTCCACTAGTAAACCCTATATACCCCATCATCACCCCTCCACTAGTAAACCCTATATACCCCATAATCACCCCTCCACTAGTAAACCCTACCTACCCTATAAT
This sequence comes from Salmo salar, assembly GCF_965601325.2. Lineage (NCBI taxonomy): Eukaryota > Metazoa > Chordata > Actinopteri > Salmoniformes > Salmonidae > Salmo > Salmo salar. The sequence goes on from NC_138296.1 coordinate 18,997,130, forward strand.
CACCCCTCCACTAGTACACCCTATATACCCCATAATCACCCCTCCACTAGTAAACCCTACCTACCCCATAATCACCCCTCCACTAGTAAACCCTACCTACCCCATATTCACCCCTCCACTAGTAAACCCTATATACCCCATAATCACCCCTCCACTAGTAAACCCTACCTACCCCATAATCACCCCTCCACTAGTAAACCCTACCTACCCCATAATCACCCCTCCACTAGTAAACCCTATATACCCCATAATCACCCCTCCACTAGTAAACCCTACCTACCCCATAATCACCCCTCCACTAGTAAACCCTACCTATCCCATAATCACCCCTCCACTAGTAAACCCTACCTACCCCATAATCACCCCTCCACTAGTAAACCCTACCTACCCCATAATCACCCCTCCACTAGTAAACCCTATGTACCCCATAATATCCCCTCCACTAGTAAACCCTACCTACCCCATAATCACCCCTCCACTAGTAAACCCTATATACCCCATAATCACCCCTCCACTAGTACACCCTATATACCCCATAATCACCCCTCCACTAGTAAACCCTACCTACCCCATAATCACCCCTCCACTAGTAAACCCTACCTACCCCATAATCACCCCTCCACTAGTAAACCCTATATACCCCATAATCACCCCTCCACTAGTAAACCCTACCTACCCCATAATCACCCCTCCACTAGTAAACCCTACCTACCCCATAATCACCCCTCCACTAGTAAACCCTATGTACCCCATAATCACCCCTCCACTAGTAAACCCTACCTACCCCATAATCACCCCTCCACTAGTAAACCCTATATACCCCATAATCACCCCTCCACTAGTAAAACCTATATACCCCATAATCACCCCTCCACTAGTAAACCCTATATACCCAATAATCACCCCTCCACTAGTAAACCCTACCTACCCCATAATCACCCCTCCACTAGTAAACCCTATATACCCCATCATCACCCCTCCACTAGTAAACCCTACCTACCCCATAATCACTCCTCCACTAGTAAACCCTATATACCCCATAATCACCCCTCCACTAGTAAACCCTACCTACCCCATAATCACCGCTCCACTAGTAAACCCTACCTACCCCATAATCACCCCTCCACTAGTAAACCCTATATACCCCATAATCACTCCTCCACTAGTAAACCCTATATACCCCATATTCACCCCTCCACTAGTAAACCCTTATACCCCATAATCACCCCTCCACTAGTAAACCCTACCTACCCCATAATCACCCCTCCACTAGTAAACCCTATATAGCCCATAATCACCCCTCCACTAGTACACCCTATATACCCCATAATCACCCCTCCACTAGTAAACCCTATATACCCCATAATCACTCCTCCACAAGTAAACCCTACCTACCCCATAATCACCCCTCCACTAGTAAACCCTATATAGCCCATAATCACCCCTCCACTAGTAAACCCTACCTACCCCATAATCACCCCTCCACTAGTAAACCCTATATACCCCATAATCACCCCTCCACTAGTACACCCTATATACCCCATAATCACCCCTCCACTAGTAAACCCTATATACCCCATAATCACTCCTCCACTAGTAAACCCTACCTACCCCATAATCACCCCTCCACTAGTAAACCCTATATACCCCATAATCACCCCTCCACTAGTAAACCGTATATACCCCATAATCACCCCTCCAGAAGTAAACCCTATATACCCCATAATCACCCCTCCACTAGTAAACCCTATATACCCCATCATCACCCCTCCACTAGTAAACCCTACCTACCCCATAATCACTCCTCCACTAGTAAACCCTATATACCCCATAATCACCCCTCCACTAGTAAACCCTACCTACCCCATAATCACTCCTCCACTAGTAAACCCTATATACCCCATAATCACCCCTCCACTAGTAAACCCTACCTACCCCATAATCACCCCTCCACTAGTAAACCCTACCTACCCCATAATCACCCCTCCACTAGTAAACCCTATGTACCCCATAATCACCCCTCCACTAGTAAACCCTACCTACCCCATAATCACCCCTCCACTAGTAAACCCTATATACCCCATAATCACCCCTCCACTAGTAAACCCTACCTACCCCATAATCACCCCTCCACTAGTAAACCCTACCTATCCCATAATCACCCCTCCACTAGTACACCCTACCTACCCCATAATCACCCCTCCACTAGTAAACCCTACCTACCCCATAATCACCCCTCCACTAGTAAACCCTACCTACCCCATAATCACCCCTCCACTAGTAAACCCTATATACCCCATAATCACTCCTCCACTAGTAAACCCTATATACCCCATATTCACCCCTCCACTAGTAAACCCTTATACCCCATAATCACCCCTCCACTAGTAAACCCTACCTTTCCCATAATCACCCCTCCACTAGTACACCCTACCTATCCCATAATCACCCCTCCACTAGTAAACCCTACCTACCCCATAATCACCGCTCCACTAGTAAACCCTACCTACCCCATAATCACCCCTCCACTAGTAAACCCTATATACCCCATAATCACTCCTCCACTAGTAAACCCTATATACCCCATATTCACCCCTCCACTAGTAAACCCTTATACCCCATAATCACCCCTCCACTAGTAAACCCTACCTACCCCATAATCACCCCTCCACTAGTAAACCCTATATACCCCATAATCACCCCTCCACTAGTACACCCTATATACCCCATAATCACCCCTCCACTAGTACACCCTATATACCCCATAATCACCCCTCCACTAGTAAACCCTATATACCCCATAATCACTCCTCCACTAGTAAACCCTACCTACCCCATAATCACCCCTCCACTAGTAAACCCTATATACCACATAATCACCCCTCCACTAGTAAACCCTATATACCCCATAATCACCCCTCCACTAGTAAACCGTATATACCCCATAATCACCCCTCCAGAAGTAAACCCTATATACCCCATAATCACCCCTCCACTAGTAAACCCTATATACCCCATCATCACCCCTCCACTAGTAAACCCTACCTACCCCATAATCACTCCTCCACTAGTAAACCCTATATACCCCATAATCACCCCTCCACTAGTAAACCCTACCTACCCCATAATCACTCCTCCACTCGTAAACCCTATATACCCCATAATCACCCCTCCACTAGTAAACCCTACCTACCCCATAATCACCCCTCCACTAGTAAACCCTACCTACCCCATAATCACCCCTCCACTAGTAAACCCTATGTACCCCATAATCACCCCTCCACTAGTAAACCCTACCTACCCCATAATCACCCCTCCACTAGTAAACCCTATATACCCCATAATCACCACTCCACTAGTAAACCCTACCTACCCCATAATCACCCCTCCACTAGTAAACCCTACCTATCCCATAATCACCCCTCCACTAGTACACCCTACCTACCCCATAATCACCCCTCCACTAGTAAACCCTACCTACCCCATAATCACCCCTCCACTAGTAAACCCTACCTACCCCATAATCACCCCTCCACTAGTAAACCCTACCTACCCCATAATCACCCCTCCACTAGTAAACCCTATATACCCCATAATCACTCCTCCACTAGTAAACCCTATATACCCCATATTCACCCCTCCACTAGTAAACCCTTATACCCCATAATCACCCCTCCACTAGTAAACCCTACCTTTCCCATAATCACCCCTCCACTAGTACACCCTACCTACCCCATAATCACCCCTCCACTAGTAAACCCTACCTACCCCATAATCACCCCTCCACTAGTAAACCCTACCTACCCCATCATCACTCCTCCACTAGTAAACCCTATATACCCCATAATCACCCCTCCACTAGTAAACCCTATATACCCCATAATCACCCCTCCACTAGTAAACCCTACCTACCCCATAATCACCCCTCCACTAGTAAACCCTACCTACCCCATAATCACCCCTCCACTAGTAAACCCTATGTACCCCATAATCACCCCTCCACTAGTAAACCCTACCTACCCCATAATCACCCCTCCACTAGTAAACCCTATATACCCCATAATCACCCCTCCACTAGTAAACCCTACCTACCCCATAATCACCCCTCCACTAGTAAACCCTACCTATCCCATAATCACCCCTCCACTAGTACACCCTACCTACCCCATAATCACCCCTCCACTAGTAAACCCTACCTACCCCATAATCACCCCTCCACTAGTAAACCCTATATACCCCATCATCACCCCTCCACTAGTAAACCCTACCTACCCCATAATCACTCCTCCACTAGTAAACCCTATATACCCCATAATCACCCCTCCACTAGTAAACCCTACCTACCCCATAATCACTCCTCCACTCGTAAACCCTATATACCCCATAATCACCCCTCCACTAGTAAACCCTACCTACCCCATAATCACCCCTCCACTAGTAAACCCTACCTACCCCATAATCACCCCTCCACTAGTAAACCCTACCTACCCCATAATCACCGCTCCACTAGTAAACCCTACCTACCCCATAATCACCCCTCCACTAGTAAACCCTATATACCCCATAATCACTCCTCCACTAGTAAACCCTATATACCCCATATTCACCCCTCCACTAGTAAACCCTTATACCCCATAATCACCCCTCCACTAGTAAACCCTACCTACCCCATAATCACCCCTCCACTAGTAAACCCTATATACCCCATAATCACCCCTCCACTAGTACACCCTATATACCCCATAATCACCCGATAATCACTCCTCCACTAGTAAACCCTATATACCCCATAATCACCCCTCCACTAGTAAACCCTACCTAACCCATAATCACCCCTCCACTAGTAAACCCTACCTACACCATAATCACCCCTCCACTAGTAAACCCTATGTACCCCATAATCACCCCTCCACTAGTAAACCCTACCTACCCCATAATCACCCCTCCAATAGTAAACCCTATATACCCCATAATCACCACTCCACTAGTAAACCCTACCTACCCCATAATCACCCCTCCACTAGTAAACCCTACCTATCCCATAATCACCCCTCCACTAGTACACCCTACCTACCCCATAATCACCCCTCCACTAGTAAACCCTACCTACCCCATAATCACCCCTCCACTAGTAAACCCTACCTACCCCATAATCACCCCTCCACTAGTAAACCCTACCTACCCCATAATCACCCCTCCACTAGTAAACCCTATATACCCCATAATCACTCCTCCACTAGTAAACCCTATATACCCCATATTCACCCCTCCACTAGTAAACCCTTATACCCCATAATCACCCCTCCACTAGTAAACCCTACCTTTCCCATAATCACCCCTCCACTAGTACACCCTACCTACCCCATAATCACCCCTCCACTAGTAAACCCTACCTACCCCATAATCACCCCTCCACTAGTAAACCCTACCTACCCCATCATCACTCCTCCACTAGTAAACCCTATATACCCCATAATCACCCCTCCACTAGTAAACCCTATATACCCCATAATCACCCCTCCACTAGTAAACCCTACCTACCCCATAATCACCCCTCCACTAGTAAACCCTACCTACCCCATAATCACCCCTCCACTAGTAAACCCTATATACCCCATAATCACCCCTCCACTAGTAAACCCTACCTTTCCCATAATCACCCCTCCACTAGTACACCCTACCTACCCCATAATCACCCCTCCACTAGTAAACCCTACCTACCCCATAATCACCGCTCCACTAGTAAACCCTACCTACCCCATAATCACCCCTCCACTAGTAAACCCTATATACCCCATAATCACTCCTCCACTAGTAAACCCTATATACCCCATATTCACCCCTCCACTAGTAAACCCTTATACCCCATAATCACCCCTCCACTAGTAAACCCTACCTACCCCATAATCACCCCTCCACTAGTAAACCCTATATACCCCATAATCACCCCTCCACTAGTACACCCTATATACCCCATAATCACCCCTCCACTAGTAAACCCTATATACCCCATAATCACTCCTCCACTAGTAAACCCTACCTACCCCATAATCACCCCTCCACTAGTAAACCCTATATACCCCATAATCACCCCTCCACTAGTAAACCGTATATACCCCATAATCACCCCTCCAGAAGTAAACCCTATATACCCCATAATCACCCCTCCACTAGTAAACCCTATATACCCCATCATCACCCCTCCACTAGTAAACCCTACCTACCCCATAATCACTCCTCCACTAGTAAACCCTATATACCCCATAATCACCCCTCCACTAGTAAACCCTACCTACCCCATAATCACTCCTCCACTAGTAAACCCTATATACCCCATAATCACCCCTCCACTAGTAAACCCTACCTACCCCATAATCACCCCTCCACTAGTAAACCCTACCTACCCCATAATCACCCCTCCACTAGTAAACCCTATGTACCCCATAATCACCCCTCCACTAGTAAACCCTACCTACCCCATAATCACCCCTCCACTAGTAAACCCTATATACCCCATAATCACCCCTCCACTAGTACACCCTACCTACCCCATAATCACCCCTCCACTAGTAAACCCTACCTATACCCCATAATCACCCCTCCACTAGTACACCCTACCTACCCCATAATCACCCCTCCACTAGTAAACCCTATACCCTACCCCATAATCACCCCTCCACTAGTAAACCCTATATACCCCATCATCACCCCTCCACTAGTAAACCCTACCTACCCCATAATCACTCCTCCACTAGTAAACCCTATATACCCCATAATCACCCCTCCACTAGTAAACCCTACCTACCCCATAATCACTCCTCCACTCGTAAACCCTATATACCCCATAATCACCCCTCCACTAGTAAACCCTACCTACCCCATAATCACCCCTCCACTAGTAAACCCTACCTACCCCATAATCACCCCTCCACTAGTAAACCCTACCTACCCCATAATCACCGCTCCACTAGTAAACCCTACCTACCCCATAATCACCCCTCCACTAGTAAACCCTATATACCCCATAATCACTCCTCCACTAGTAAACCCTATATACCCCATATTCACCCCTCCACTAGTAAACCCTTATACCCCATAATCACCCCTCCACTAGTAAACCCTACCTACCCCATAATCACCCCTCCACTAGTAAACCCTATTTCCCATAATCACCCCTCCACTAGTACACCCTACCTACCCCATAATCACCCCTCCACTAGTAAACCCTACCTACACCATAATCACCCCTCCACTAGTAAACCCTATGTACCCCATAATCACCCCTCCACTAGTAAACCCTACCTACCCCATAATCACCCCTCCAATAGTAAACCCTATATACCCCATAATCACCACTCCACTAGTAAACCCTACCTACCCCATAATCACCCCTCCACTAGTAAACCCTACCTATCCCATAATCACCCCTCCACTAGTACACCCTACCTACCCCATAATCACCCCTCCACTAGTAAACCCTACCTACCCCATAATCACCCCTCCACTAGTAAACCCTACCTACCCCATAATCACCCCTCCACTAGTAAACCCTACCTACCCCATAATCACCCCTCCACTAGTAAACCCTATATACCCCATAATCACTCCTCCACTAGTAAACCCTATATACCCCATATTCACCCCTCCACTAGTAAACCCTTATACCCCATAATCACCCCTCCACTAGTAAACCCTACCTTTCCCATAATCACCCCTCCACTAGTACACCCTACCTACCCCATAATCACCCCTCCACTAGTAAACCCTACCTACCCCATAATCACCCCTCCACTAGTAAACCCTACCTACCCCATCATCACTCCTCCACTAGTAAACCCTATATACCCCATAATCACCCCTCCACTAGTAAACCCTATATACCCCATAATCACCCCTCCACTAGTAAACCCTACCTACCCCATAATCACCCCTCCACTAGTAAACCCTACCTACCCCATAATCACCCCTCCACTAGTAAACCCTATATACCCCATAATCACCCCTCCACTAGTAAACCCTACCTTTCCCATAATCACCCCTCCACTAGTACACCCTACCTACCCCATAATCACCCCTCCACTAGTAAACCCTACCTACCCCATAATCACCGCTCCACTAGTAAACCCTACCTACCCCATAATCACCCCTCCACTAGTAAACCCTATATACCCCATAATCACTCCTCCACTAGTAAACCCTATATACCCCATATTCACCCCTCCACTAGTAAACCCTTATACCCCATAATCACCCCTCCACTAGTAAACCCTACCTACCCCATAATCACCCCTCCACTAGTAAACCCTATATACCCCATAATCACCCCTCCACTAGTACACCCTATATACCCCATAATCACCCCTCCACTAGTAAACCCTATATACCCCATAATCACTCCTCCACTAGTAAACCCTACCTACCCCATAATCACCCCTCCACTAGTAAACCCTATATACCCCATAATCACCCCTCCACTAGTAAACCGTATATACCCCATAATCACCCCTCCAGAAGTAAACCCTATATACCCCATAATCACCCCTCCACTAGTAAACCCTATATACCCCATCATCACCCCTCCACTAGTAAACCCTACCTACCCCATAATCACTCCTCCACTAGTAAACCCTATATACCCCATAATCACCCCTCCACTAGTAAACCCTACCTACCCCATAATCACTCCTCCACTAGTAAACCCTATATACCCCATAATCACCCCTCCACTAGTAAACCCTACCTACCCCATAATCACCCCTCCACTAGTAAACCCTACCTACCCCATAATCACCCCTCCACTAGTAAACCCTATGTACCCCATAATCACCCCTCCACTAGTAAACCCTACCTACCCCATAATCACCCCTCCACTAGTAAACCCTATATACCCCATAATCACCCCTCCACTAGTACACCCTATATACCCCATAATCACCCCTCCACTAGTAAACCCTATATACCCCATAATCACCCCTCCACTAGTAAACCCTATATACCCCATAATCACCCCTCCACTAGTAAACCCTATACACCCCATAATCACCCCTCCACTAGTAAACCCTATATACCCCATCATCACCCCTCCACTAGTAAACCCTATATACCCCATCATCACCCCTCCACTAGTAAACCCTACATACCCCATAATCACCCCTCCACTAGTAAACCCTACCTACCCCATAATCACTCCTCCACTAGTAAACCCTATATACCCCATAATCACCCCTCCACTAGTAAACCCTACCTACCCCATAATCACCCCTCCACTAGTAAACCCTACCTACCCCATAATCACCCCTCCACTAGTAAACCCTACCTACCCCATAATCACCCCTCCACTAGTAAACCCTATGTACCCCATAATCACCCCTCCACTAGTAAACCCTATGTACCCCATAATCACCCCTCCACTAGTAAACCCTACCTACCCCATAATCACCCCTCCACTAGTAAACCCTATATACCCCATAATCACCCCTCCACTAGTACACCCTATATACCCCATAATCACCCCTCCACTAGTAAACCCTATATACCCCATAATCACCCCTCCACTAGTAAACCCTATATACCCCATCATCACCCCTCCACTAGTAAACCCTATATACCCCATCATCACCCCTCCACTAGTAAACCCTACATACCCCATAATCACCCCTCCACTAGTAAACCCTACCTACCCCATAATCACTCCTCCACTAGTAAACCCTATATACCCCATAATCACCCCTCCACTAGTAAACCCTACCTACCCCATAATCACCCCTCCACTAGTAAACCCTACCTACCCCATAATCACCCCTCCACTAGTAAACCCTACCTACCCCATAATCACCCCTCCACTAGTAAACCCTATGTACCCCATAATCACCCCTCCACTAGTAAACCCTACCTACCCCATAATCACCCCTCCACTAGTAAACCCTATATACCCCATAATCACCCCTCCACTAGTACACCCTATATACCCCATAATCACCCCTCCACTAGTAAACCCTATATACCCCATAATCACCCCTCCACTAGTAAACCCTATACACCCCATAATCACCCCTCCACTAGTAAACCCTATATACCCCATCATCACCCCTCCACTAGTAAACCCTACATACCCCATCATCACCCCTCCACTAGTAAACCCTACATACCCCATAATCACCCCTCCACTAGTAAACCCTACCTACCCCATAATCACTCCTCCACTAGTAAACCCTATATACCCCATAATCACCCCTCCACTAGTAAACCCTACCTACCCCATAATCACCCCTCCACTAGTAAACCCTACCTACCCCATAATCACCCCTCCACTAGTAAACCCTACCTACCCCATAATCACCCCTCCACTAGTAAACCCTATGTACCACATAATCACCCCTCCACTAGTAAACCCTACCTACCCCATAATCACCCCTCCACTAGTAAACCCTATATACCCCATAATCACCCCTCCACTAGTACACCCTATATACCCCATAATCACCCCTCCACTAGTAAACCCTATATACCCCATAATCACCCCTCCACTAGTAAACCCTATACACCCCATAATCACCCCTCCACTAGTAAACCCTATATACCCCATCATCACCCCTCCACTAGTAAACCCTACATACCCCATCATCACCCCTCCACTAGTAAACCCTACATACCCCATAATCACCCCTCCACTAGTAAACCCTACCTACCCCATAATCACCCCTCCACTAGTACACCCTACCTACCCCATAATCACCCCTCCACTAGTAAACCCTACCTACCCCATAATCACCCCTCCACTAGTAAACCCTACCTATCCCATAATCACCCCTCCACTAGTAAACCCTACCTACCCCATAATCACCCCTCCACTAGTAAACCCTATATATCCCATAATCACCCCTCCACTAGTAAACCCTACCTACCCCATAATCACCCCTCCACTAGTAAACCCTACCTACCCCATAATCACCCCTCCACTAGTAAACCCTATATACCCCATAATCACCCCTCCACTAGTAAAACCTATATACCCCATAATCACCCCTCCACTAGTAAACCCTATATACCCCATAATCACCCCTCCACTAGTAAACCCTATATACCCCATAATCACCCCTCCACTAGTAAACCCTACCTACCCCATAATCACCCCTCCACTAGTAAACCCTACCTACCCCATAATCACCCCTCCACTAGTAAACCCTACCTACCCCATAATCACCCCTCCACTAGTAAACCCTACCTACCCCATAATCACCCCTCCACTAGTAAACCCTATATACCCCATAATCACCGCCGGTTCCTTGATGCCAGTGGTGGAAAAAGTACTCAATTGTCATACTTGAGTAAAAGTAAGATACCTTAATAGAAAATGACTCAATTAAAAGTGAAAGTCACCCAGTAAAATACTACTTGAGTAAAAGTCAAAAAGTATTTGGTTTCAAATATACTTAGTATCAAAAGTCTAAGTAAAAGTATAAATCATTTCACATTCCTTATATTAAGAAAACCAGACAGAATTAGGTTTTTTTATTTTTATTTATAGATAGCCGGGGCACACTACCACACTCGAAGCACATGTGTTTAGTGAGTCCGCCAGATCAGAGGCAGTAGGGATGACCAGGATGTTCTCTTGATAAGTGTGTGAATTAGACCATTTTCCTGTCCTGCTAAGCACTCAAAATGTAACAAGTACTTTTGTGTGTCAGAGAAAATGTATGGAGTAAAAAGTACATACTTTTCTTTAGGAATGTAGTGGAGTAAAAGTTGTCAAAAATATAAATAGTCAAGTCAAGTACGGATACCCCCAAAACCTACTTAAGTAGTACTTTCAAGTATTTTTACTGAAGTAATTTACACCACTGTTTGATGCTGTGCTGCTTCATGTGCTGCTTCAAGTGGACCTACGACACACAGCCGCGGCCAAGGTGTTATACACACTCTCAATAAACGTCTTGATGAATTCTGCCTTGATCACTGACGAGCCAGAGACAATGGAAACTTCAACTGACTGATTGATGGGATTCTAGGCCTCCGATCCCTGCCTGATCTGCTATAAAGTTATCATTCAACGTTCAGATAAACTAGTTATTATACTAGTAAGTGTCTGTCTTTTATCTTTAATAAAGCTATTAGCACCCACCGCCCCCCCCAACAACCGCAGAAGGCGGTGTGATTTGTGTGTGTTGGAGAAGAGGGGGTGCTCATATAAACAAGCCTGAAAGGGGACTCCTCTACTCAGCCCAGCGAGGTTGAGATGCGCTTCAGTGGGCCAAGCTTTTGTTGTCACTCCTGTTCACCAACCTTTTAGCCAGAGAAAGGGGGCTGATTCTCTCGGTGTGTGCAGGCCCAAATGATGCCATAAAATGTGTGCCCGCCTGGGTGAAAAGCACTTCAGCAGTGCTTTCAAGTGATTTAGAAGGGTATGAGAGAGAGAGAGAGAGAGAGAGAGAGAGAGAGAGAGAGAGAGAGAGAGAGAGAAGGGGATAGAGAGAGATGATGTGAGAAAGAGAGAGAGAGCAAGAGAGTGAGAGAGAGAGAGAGAGAGAGAGAGAGAGAGAGAGAGAGAGAGAGAAAGAGAGAGAGAGATGATGTGAGAAAGAGAGAGAGAGCAAGAGAGAGAGAGAGAGAGAGAGAGAGAGAGAGAGAGAAAGAGAAGGGGATAGAGAGAGATGATGTGAGAAAGAGAGAGAGAGAGAGAGAGAGAGAGAGAGAAGGGGATTGAGAGAGAGAGAGAAGGGGATTGAGAGAGATGTGAGAGAGAGAGAGAGAGAGAGAAGGGGATTGAGAGAGAGAGAGAGAGAGAGAGAGAGAGAGATGTGAGAAAGAGAGAGAGAGAGAGAGAGAGAGAGAAGGGGATTGAGAGAGATGTGAGAAAGAGAGAGAGAGAGAGAGAGAGGGGGATTGAGAGAGATGTGAGAAAGAAGGGGATTGAGAGAGATGTGAGAAAGAGAGAGAGAGAGAGAGAGAGAAGGGGATTGAGAGAGATGTGAGAAAGAGAGAGAGAGAGAGAGAGAGAAGGGGATTGAGAGAGATGTGAGAAAGAGAGAGAGAGAGAGAGAGAAGGGGATTGAGAGAGATGTGAGAAAGAGAGAGCGAGACAGAAGGGGATAGAGAGAGATAAAGTGAGAGAGAGAGAGAGTGAGGGAGAGAGGGAGAAGGAGAGAGATTCAAATGTTATTCCAGAGAACACCAGAGGAACCAGAGATAACGGGGTGAATAATGCCAAGGCAGTGATCGTCCCTCTATAGTATGTATTTTAAAAAATGCTCTTCCACTCCATGAGTGCTGGAGGTTGAAAAACAACAACAACAGGGAAGGAATAAAATACGTTTTCACGTGTTCAGGGTTCTGGGTCAATTTGGTGTAGTGATGCTTTACTGTCAGGCCTTGGTCAGATAAACAGCACTCTGTCCTGTCTTTACTGTCAGGCCTTGGTCAGATAAACAGCACTCTGTCCTGTCTTTACTGTCAGGCCTTGGTCAGATAAACAGCACTCTGTCCTGTCAGGCCTTGGTCAGATAAACAGCACTCTGTCCTGTCTTTACTGTCAGGCCTTGGTCAGATAAACAGCACTCTGTCCTGTCTTTACTGTCAGGCCTTGGTCAGATAAACAGCACTCTGTCCTGTCTTATGTGTCAGGCCTTGGTCAGATAAACAGCACTCTTCATGGTATAAGGTGTGTTTCTGCTTCCCGAAGAGGCTGGCCTCACCTCAATTCAAGTTCTCACGCAAGGATGAGCAAGTAGAAAAAACACAACTTCCTCTTCAGGGTGACAAGGCATAAGATACACCAATCACGTAGCAGCACAACAGGAAAGAACAAAGCTGCCATTTAAGACCGAAAATTAATCTTGGTACTAAGAAATGCTATTTCCTCATGGGATTCCAGTAAAACATTGCAGAACCTGTCAACCTGTGACCGATCACAATCGGAAAACATCACTGTTATGGAAAAAATGGGCATTGAGATTCTGTGCAACAACTATCACAACTGACATGCATGGATAGCCCAGCTCCTTAACACGTTACAAAATGCCAGAACCCTGTTTGGCAGGCAAGGCCCTGTGAGTGTGAGCCGTGCTACATGGTCCAGAATAAGCATGCCAGCGAAGTGAGTAGGCAATAATTCCGCAATGACACAATGCCAGTCTATGGAATTGTGCAGGGCCATGAGTCTTCTCGTCAATGGGAACCTAATAAGCATGAGAACCTGACAATGTCAACAAAGAGATGCTGCCAAGCAAAACAGCTTGTTGTGAGCGAAGCGAAGCTCCCAAAACAGGCTCAGTCCGGTTCCCTCCAATTTACAGCACTAATGCTATGTCCCAAATGGCACCCTATTCCCTATATAGTGCACACATTTTGACCAGAGCTATATGGGACCTGGTCTAAAGTTGTGCACTATATATAAAATATGGTGCCATAGAGAACACAGCAACAGTTTAGCCTCCTTGACATCTCAGCTATTAGGAAGACATTCCAGTTATTTTTCCTTTAGGATTTCTGTTCTATTTTAGGCCTGCTGCCCACGGTCTCTCTCACTCTCAGATTACATCGGCAATGTGTCTGCTTTCTTTTGATTGGTTGTTTGATCAAATTTTGTTTTTAAATATATATATTTTTAAATATCTGAGTGAGCAAGGTTGTCTATTAGTGAGGTTGTCTATTAGTGAGGTTATCTATTAGTGAAGTTGTCTATTATCAAGGTTTTCTCTTCGTGAGGTTGTCTATTAGTGAGGTTATCTATTAGTGAGGTTGTCTATTAGTGAAGTTGTCTATTATCAAGGTTTTCTCTTCGTGAGGTTGTCTATTAGTGAGGTTATCTATTAGTGAGGTTTTCTCTTCGTGAAGTTGTCTATTATCAAGGTTTTCTCTTCGTGAAGTTGTCTATTATCAAGGTTCTCTTCGTGAGGTTGTCTATTAGTGAGGTTATCTATTAGTGAAGTTGTCTATTAGTGAGGTTTTCTCTTCGTGAGATGGTCTATTAGTGAAGTTGTCTATTACTGAGGTTGTCTCTTAGTGAGATTTTCTATTAGTGAGGTTGTCTATTAGTGAAGTTGTCTATTAGTGAAGTTATCTATTAGTGAAGTTGTCTATTAGTGAAGTTTTCTATTAGTGAGGTTGTCTATTAGTGAGGTTTTCTATTAGTGAGGTTGTTTCTTAGTGAGATTTTCCATGAGTGAGATTGTCTATTAGTGAGGTTGTCTATTAGTGAGGTTGTCTATTAGTGAGGTTGTCTATTAGTGAGGTTGTCTATTAGTGAGGTTGTCTATTAGTGAGGTTGTCCATTAGTGAGGTTGTCTATTAGTGAGGTTGTCTATTAGTGAGGTTGTCTATTAGAACATCTCACTAATAGAACATCTCACTAATAGACAACCTCACTAATAGACGACTTCACTAATAGACAACCTCACTAATAGACAACTTCACTAATAGAACATCTCACTATTAGTGAAGTTGTCTATTAGTGAGGTTGTCTATTAGTGAGGTTGTCTATTAGTGAGGTCGTCTCTTAGTGAGGTCGCCTCTTAGTGAGGTCGCCTATTAGTGAAGTCGTCTATTAGTGAAGTCGTCTATTAGTGAAGTCGTCTATTAGTGAGGTTGTCTATTAGTGAGGTTGTCTATTAGTGAGGTTGTCTATTAGTGAGGTTGTCTATTAGTGAGGTTGTCTATTAGTGAGGTTGTCTATTAGTGAGGTTGTCTATTAGTGAGATTGTCTATTAGTGAGGTTGTCTATTAGTGAGATTGTCTATTAGTGAGATTGTCTATTAGTGAGGTTTTCTATTAGTGAGATTGTCTATTAGTGAGGTTGTCTATTAGTGAGGTTGTCTATTAGTGAGGTTATCTATTAGTGACGTTATCTATTAGTGAAGTTATCTATTAGTGAAGTTATCTATTAGTGACGTTGTCCATTAGTGAGGTTGTCTATTAGTGAAGTTGTCTATTAGTGAGGTCGTTTATTAGTGAGGTCGTTTATTAGTGAGGTCGTCTATTAGTGAAGTTGTCTATTAGTGAAGTTGTCTATTAGTGAGGCTGTCTGTTAGTGAAGTTGTCTGTTAGTGAAGTTGTCTATTAGTGAGGTTGTCTCTTAGTGAGGTTGTCTCTTAGTGAGGTTGTCTCTTAGTGAGGTTGTCTCTTAGTGAGGTTGTCTCTTAGTGAAGTTTTCTATTAGTGAAGTTTTCTATTAGTGAGGTTGTCTCTTAGTGAGATCGTCTCTTAGTGAGGTTATCTATTAGTGAGGTTGTCTATTAGTGAAGTTTTCCATTAGTGAGGTTGTCACTAAGTGATGTTGTCTATTAGTGAGGTTATCTATTAGTGAGGTTGTCTATTAGTGAGGTTGTCTATTAGTGAGGTTGTCTATTAGTGAGGTTGTCTATTAGTGAGGTCGTCTATTAGTGAAGTTGTATATTATTGAGGTTGTCTATTATCTCAGGCCTATCAATTACTGAAGCACACACTGAAGAAGTGGTAGGCCTCCAGCAGACAGGAAGTCAGACAGCAAGGTTCTGTAAGTTGGTGGGTGGTGGGGGGGGCAGAGGAGGAGAGGTGGTGGGAGGAGGGTTGAGGCAGTGTTCTAGAAGGAGGAACCGAAGGCTGTCGCTATAGGAGCACAACAGACCCACACGACCGCACCTTCTCTGTTCCCATCATGCCTGCTGCCACTCTCGCTTTCAGACAGGTCTGGGGTAGGGGAGGCAGCGGGGGGTGGCTAGGGGCACCACCGCACACAACCGTCACCTCACACCAGACGTCAGATGACAAGTCACCTGAATCTTGGATGATCAGGTACTACACCAATCAGTAGATCAAACAATCCTGTTTACAGTCAGAGGCAAAGGGTTCAGACCACAACTTATAGTTTAACTACGTGCCACTTCAGAAGTAAACTCCAGTAAGACCAGTTGCCCAACTTAGTATTTTAAAATGGCTCAACGATATTAGAACATCACTGGGTTTCCCTCCACATACACACACATTTGTCAGCTGCCTGCCAACTGCAGTCCTATCAGCACTAATGGCACAACAAGGTATACTGGGTACACTAGGCTGCCCTACATACCACTGTTATCACCATTCACTAGCAACATTGTGGTTTAAGTTCCAGATAAAGTTGATGTCCTGGAGTGCTGTAGTCACCTCTGAGATGCCTTGAGGACAGAAACTGTTTCTGAACGTGTCATACTTTACAGATCTAGGATCCAAATTCACCATGTGTCTGCTTTGATGTCCATAAAACTCCCTGTTGCTCAGTGGAACCCAGAACGATGTGTGACCACCTGGTTACGGTGCTGTCCATTCAGCACCACGACTCGACGGGCGCTCAAATCAATTTAAATAACCCTCATCAAGTTATGTTGCCTTCGCCTAATAGTCCTCTAGTTTTATTCTTACAAATGGAAGATGATCACTTCTCACAATGGTGCTCCTTTAGTAAAGTTAGATCACAGCTGAATCAATGTCTCGCAAGATCACATAATGATTCATTAGTATTTTACATAACAGAACCAAAAATAATAGCATATCCTGTAGCATAGTAGGTCTTTAATATATCCCACCATAAACACCTCCTCAGTCATCTCTTATCTGAAGCTAAATAGTTTTAAAAAATCTTCATGCGCCTAAACTCAACAGCACTGCCACTAGGCAGGATATATGTGTTGATTGAAACAGAAAGGCTAATAGATAGTTAACACCATCTCCTCTAATTCATTCACCAAACAGTATTTCAAGAAGATCTACATGCATATTCCCATGAAAATCAAATGATTGGCATGCAGACGCAGTTTGGATGTTTCACCGGTAAAATGTGAAGAATTATCCTTCCCAATTGACCGTGATGATGATGATGGCCTATTTTGAACAAAGGTATGTCATAACGGGGTGTTTCAGGGTATTAAAAATAGAAAATGTTCTTGAGACAATATGTGTGGGCATAGACAGATGTTGTGATTAGAGGATGCATTTTATGGATAGGCCTATCCTACAATGATATTCAATTGGGTATCGACAGAAATTATGATTGAGAAATTATGACATCATAAAAAGAAATGTTGCACTCCCACACCTAAAAGAATTGCAATACACCACTGGAATTTAAGGGAAGTTGGCGGGTACACAGCGCACTGCTCGAATGCTGGGATTGTTTTAGACCAATGCGCAAAGGTAACCTACTTTCTGTGTGACAATCAGATGAAAACATCATGACCGGTGGTGTTCATGCCACATTAAAAAATAATCCTGTGAAAAAACGTGACCCCCTATGGAATTCAAATGCCCAAACCAACTGATTTGTTTTGTGTAAAGCTCACCTTTAAATTGGCTCTCCAGATGATATTGAACCTTGCATTTCAGACACTTTGAGTGTGTGACAAACTTTAAAATCATGAAACATGATGAAGTAACGTAGGCCTAAAATTCAGACTTCAACTGTAGGCCTAAATGCAGTTACGTAGTTCTCAAAAGTTGCCCCTATCCTGTGTCCCAAGCTATCCTACGTGACACACAAAAGGTCACACTAATACTAAGAAATAAAAGTAGTATTACACCTAATTACCATAACTTCCTCTCAGAGTGGCTATATGATGATATGTTGTTGTTGCAACTGCACTTGATAATTGAAGCTGTCAATCAAACCAGGGGTGTTTCCAGACAGAAATATGACCTGGGTGTTCACCAACACCCAGCTTACTTCAGGAACAAATAGAATTCATGTCATGTAATAAAACCCACTGAAACCTTTAACCATCACACAAACAATGGTGGAGATACAGCACCTAGCTGATCATGATTAGAAAATGATTGGTGGTTGGTGATAAATGCAAGAGAGGTGATATATTCGTAGCATTCTCTGTTTTGATTGGTCAGAGATCATTAAATATGATTATGATGATTATGATGATGTAAATGCATACATAAAGATGTTTACAGTCAGAATCCTCCATATTGAATGTGATGACTGAACCAACAGCCTAAAGAGGCTGTGAGGGTTGAACAGCCCAGTTCGTCTGACAGGGCCCACAGTAACCCTTTCATCACAGCATGTTTGCTTTCTCTCTCTTCTCTCTCTGCTCCAGCTATCTACTCTGCATCACTTTTGATCTAGAAAAGGGCCAGCGTGAGGAAGAAGAGTGGAGGAGGAGGAACAGAAGAAGATGAGGAGGAACAGAAGAGGAGGAGGAAGAAGAAAAGGAGGAGGAGGAGGATGAAGAAGAAGAGGAGAAGGAGGATGAGGAATAAGAGGAGTAGAATGAGGAAGAAGAAGAGTACGATGAGGAAGAAGAGGAGAAGGAGGATGAGGAAGAAGATGAGCAGGATGAGGAAGAACAGGAGAAGGATGATGAGGAAGAGGAGGATGAAGAAGAGGAGGAGAAGGAGGATGAGGAAGAAGAGGATGAGGAAGAAGAGGAGGAGAAGGAGGATGAGGAAGAGGAGGAGGAACAACAGGAGAAAGATGACAAGCAGGAGGAGAATGGAGACCAGCTGAGCAGCATTGGTAGAAGAAGTAGGGTTAGATGCGTCATGCCCATAGGGGGCACAGGGACAAATGTTTAATGACATTTGTATTTATTTTCTTCTATGTAATACTACTAGCCACCTAGCAACTTTATGAAGTTGTCTTTAGCTAGCCCAGATAGGTTCCTAATCACCTAACCTCATAACTAGCTACCAAGAAGACATTTCAGGCTGTCAATCAAGTTAGAGTAGCTAGCTTGTCTAACTATCTTAGCTGGCATGCCTGCGGGCAAGGTTGGTAGACTTTAGAAAAGCAAGCAATTACTGAATAAGACTCACATTCCTTTCAATCTTTTACCCAGATTTAAGCAGTGAAGCATATTTAGTTTCTTTAAATAAAGAACCACCAGTCAGGAGGAGACAGACAGCTCAAGAGGTATGCTTAGATATGCAGAAAAATAAACATGTTTTGACATGGCTCTAGATTGCAGGAAAAAGCTGTTTTAGGTGTTTGAAAAATGCAAAATGCTCCAACTCTGGACCACCTCTAGCCATCCTCACGTACGTTGTGCCCCTCAGAGTTTGGGGGTGCATGATGCCCCTGAGTAGGGTAACTGTTCACAGAGATCAAAACTCAAAAGGTGGTGGGTTAGTCCCCAGCGGGATATGATGTCAGTGGTGGCCATTCAAGGGTTTACCAAAATGTAACTTGTGGTCTCCTGTCTGATTGGTCAGGAGAAGCTCAGTGTTTTCCTCTGTCAGTCCACCTCTCCTTCACAATGCTGCTTCAGTCCCAGCTATCTGATCATCTTAGCCACTCACAGTGGGCCACATGTGGCGGGCCGGACCCAGGTAATCAGGCCAATCAGAATGGGGACTGGGACAGACTGCTACTCCTCAACTCAGAGACTGTAAACTAGTGTTGCACTCTGTACAAGCACTTGGTGACAACTGCTGATGTAGGCTAAAAGGGGTTTTAGAAACACATTGTATTCATTGATTTATAGTGTAATGGAAGTGGTTCAGTGAACCACACTTGGGTGATGAGTTACCTTGTTTGAAATGCAAAGACTTGGGTTAGCTTCCCTGAGTTAATGCCCAGGCTTCAGCTCAGTGGGCTAACAGATTATTGTGGTACACAGGAGACCCAGGTTCAAGCCCCAGTTGGTTACATTAACATCTCCTATTGTCAAGCGCTATTAGGGTAGAACTCAATCCGTTGACGGCTGAGCGAGTGAAAGGTATATGTTTAGAGTAGCAAGAAGACAACTTATCATATGCATCCTATTTGAGCTAATTCAGACAACCAATTGCATCCTAATTCTTAAACCTCCTCACTTAGCCTCTCAAGGAGCGCCACCAACTAACTCTCTGTCAAACCGGTTGATGGCGAAACCATTGTTTTGTTGTGGTGCACCATTGTCATGGAGATGACCCCCCATGTGTTGCTCACAAGCTGAGCAGAAGAACCAAAAGGCCATACAGCATGGAGCTTCTCTCTAATCCACCCCTCCACTGGAGTGTGTCAATAATCAGGAATGCATCCTAAGTAAAGCACTGTTCCGAGGCCAAGAAAAAAGATCCCAACTAGAAGTGTAGGTGTTGCTGCAGGCCACTGTGGAGAAAGTCTCTCTGTAATCCAAAAACAAGAATGAACAGAAGACAAAAAAGCTATGACAACAAGACCGGAGAGGAATGACGCTTTGAGCTTTGATACATCTCCATACATTTTAATACCCTCTGGATCATAACGAATCCAACTGAGAGACGTATAGGCCTGGTGTTGCATTGTGGGAGATCTAGTGGCCACTTTGTACTGTAAACCAGATGAAGTCCAGAGGTTCAGCTGCTCTTCTCAACAGTGGGATGGCTTTCAACTTTTCCTAAGATCCCTAAGCTCCCAAACAACAGGGGAACAAAACACAACTATCCTCTCCTTTGAACACACAGCGACATTGGTCCCTAATTGAGAAAAAAAAAAATCATCTCATGAGGACTCAAAAAGCACATGACAATGTTGTCTGATCCTCTGTGACAAAAGCTACTGAGCTGTAGCCCGGCAGGACATGGCCCAGTTTACTGGCCGCAGACTATGGGATGACCCACCTGTGGATGGTTCACATGACTGATAGCACTAAGTATTGCAAGGCAGGGCCGTTCATACTTGACTTCAAAAATGTTAGCAATTAGATTTTTCTGCCTCCTAATAAGAGTCTGTAGACTTAGCTAATTGGTGAACTAGGAGTGGATGGTGAGGGGAGAGTAATAGCAAGGAGATAGACACACACACCACTGATAGACGTAATTGGGTCTGATGCGTCTCAGCAGTCTCCTACAGTTGAAAGTTGGAAGTTTACATACACCTAGGTTGGAGTCATTAAAACTCTTTTTTTCAACACTCCACAAAATTCTTGTTAAGAAACTATAGTTTTGGCAAGTCGGTTAGGACATCTACTTTGTGCATGACAAGTGATTTTTCCAACAATTGTTTACAGACAGAGTATTTCACTTATAATTCACTATATCACAATTCCAGTGGGTCAGGAGTTTACATACACTAAGTTGACTGTGCCTTTAAACAGCTTGGAAAATTCCAGAAAATGACATCAGGGCTTTAGAGGCTTATGATAGGCTAATTGACATCATTTCAGTCAATTGGAGGTGTACCTGTGGATGTATTTCAAGGCCTACCTTCAAACTCAGCGCCTTTTTGCTCGACATCATGGGAAAATCTAAAGAAATCAGCCAAGACCTCAGAAAAAAATTGTAGACCTCCAAAAGTCTGGTTCATCCTTGAGAGCAATTTCCAAACGCCTGAAGGTACCACATTAATCTGTACAAACAATAGTACGCAAGTATAAACACCATGGGACCACACAGCCGTCATACCGCTCAGGAATGAGACGTGTTCTGTCTCCTAGAGATGAACATATTTTGGTGCGAAAAGTGCAAAACAATCCCAGAACAACATCAAAGGACCTTGTGAAGATGCTGGAGGAAACAGGTACAAAGGTATCTATATCCACAGTAAAACGAGTCCTATATCGAAATAACCTGAAAGGCCGCTAAGCAAGGAAGAAGCCACTGCTCCAAAACCGCCATAAAAAAGCCAGCCTACAGTTTGCAACTGCACATGGGGACAAAGATTGTACTCTTTGGAAAAATGTCCTCTGGTCTGATGAAACAAAAATGGAACTGTTTGGCCATAACGACCATCGTTATGTTTGGAGGAAAAAGGGGGAGGCTTGCAAAGCCGAAGAACACCATCCCAACCATGAAGCACGGGGGTGGCAGCATCATGTTGTGGGGGTGCTTTGCTGCAAGAGGAACTGGTGCTCTTCACAAAATAGATGGCTTCATGAGGAAAGAAAAATATGTGGAAATATTGAAGCAATATCTCAAGAAATCAGTCAGGAAGTTAAAGCTTGCTCGCAAATGGGTCTTCCAAATGAACAATGACCCCAAGCATACTTCCAAAGTTGTGGCAAAATGGCTTAAGGACAACAAAGTCAAAGTATAGGAGTGGCCATCACAAAGCTCTGAACTCAATCCTACAGAAAATTTGTGGGCAGAACTGAAAAAGCATGTGCGAGTGAGGAGGCCTACAAACCTGACTCAGTTACACCAGCTCTGTCAGGAGGAATGGGGCAAAATTCACCTAACTTATTGTGGGAAGCTTGTGGAAGGCTATCCGAAGCGTTTGACCAAGTTAAACAATTTAAAGGCAATGCTACCAAATACTAATTGAGTGTATGTAAGCTTCTGACCCACTGGGAATGTGATGAGAGAAATAAAAGCTGAAATTAATCCGTCTCTCTACTATTATTCTGACATTTCACATTCTTAAAATAAAGTGGTGATCCTAACTGACCTAAGACAGAGAATTTTTATTAGTATTAAATGTCAGGAATTGTGAAAACTGAGTTTAAATGTATTTGGCTAAGGTGTATGTAAACTTCCGACTTCAACTGTACATGGGAGAGAAGACAATGGTGTGTCTGTATTCACAGTGGTTCTGAGCACCTCAGGAACAGGGAAATGGGGAAACAGGGCTTCTGGATGCGGCCGGCGTGGTGAGCCCACTGTGGAACCTCCACCGCTGGAGAAGGGCTCTCCTCAGACCTGTATTGTGTCGAGGAGAGTACCGCTGACCACACGCACAGTCCTCCTTCCCTGTGATTCAAGCTTTGAAGCCTCCCGGGAAGCCACAACAATAATGTGCATTGTTGTACAGTAACCATTGTCGGTGTGTGTGTGTCCTGTCTGTCTGTCTCTCTGTCTGTCTCTGTCTACAAATCATTGTGTTCTTCAAATAGTACTGTGCTGTAATGTGCTAAGTATATGCTCCTCATCAAACAGGGGATGAGTGTACACATTCAGTGTAACTAGCATATCATTACAACAGAAGTATACAGGAATTGGCATGTCGCCATCTTTGAAACACAAAGATGTCAAACCTGAATGTAAAACTTACTCAAGCTACTCAACCTCAACTTGTTAAACCAGTCATTATCAGGTGACGGAAATGTCACACTTGACCCTCAAGGCAACTTCTGAACTTGACTGCTCAGTAGGGTGAAATGTTCACAACGTTGAAGACGGACATGTAACGAATAGAGCTAGCAGGACTCCTTATTACCTGACAGACAATCACATCTCTTCTACACCATGTGAGCTGCTCTGTAACATTGCAGTGTCAAATTAAATCAAACTTTGTCACATGCGCCGAATACAACAAGTGTTGCCCTTACCGTGAAATGTTTACGTACAAGCCCTTAACCAACAGTGCAGTTCAAGAAAGAGTTGAGAAAATATTTACCAAATAACTAAAGTAAAAAATGATAAAGTAACACAATAAAATAACAATAACAAGGATATATACGGGGGTGCCGGAACCGAGTCAATGTGCAGGGGTACAGGTTACTTGAGGTCATTTGTACATGTAGGTAGGGGTGAAGTGACTATGCTTCAATAATAAACAGCGAGTAGCAGCAGTGTACAATGTAAATATTCCGGTAGCCATTTGATTAATTGTTCAGCAGTCTTATGGCTTGGGGGTAGAAGCTGTTAAGGAGCCTTTTGGTCCTAGACTTGGTGCTCCGGTACCGCTTGCCGTGCGGTAGCAGAGAGAACATGATTAGGGTGGCTGGAGTCTTTGACAATTTTTAGGGCCTTTCTCTGACACCGCCTGGTATAGAGGTCCTGGATGGCAGGAAGCTTGGCCCCAGTGATGTACTGGGCCATATGCACTACCCTCTTTATGGTCAGATGCCAAGCAGTTGCCATACCAGGCAGTGATGCAACCGGTCAGGATGCTCTCGATGGTGCAACTGTAGAACTTTATGAGGATCTGGGGACCCATGCCAAATATTTTCAGTCTCCTGAGAGGGAAAAGGTCTTGTCGTGCCCTCTTCATGACTGTCCTGGTGTGTTTGGACCATGATAGTTCGTTGGTGATGTGGACACCAAGGAACTTGAAACTCTCGACCCGCTCCACTACAGCCCCATCGATGTTAATGGGGGCCTTTTCGGCCCGCCTTTTCCTGTAGTCCACAATCAGCTCCTTTGTCTTGTCACATTGAGGCAAAGGTTGTTGTCCTGGCACCACACTGCCAGGTCTCTGACCTCCTCCCTATAGGCTGTCTCATCGTTGTCGGTGATCAGGCCTACCACTGTTGTGTTGTTAGCAAACTTTTGTCCAGGTGGGAAAGGGCAGTGTGGAGTGCGACTGAGATTGCGTCATCTGTGGATCTGTTGGGGCGGTATGGGAATTGGAGTGGGTCTAGTGAGGATGCTGTTGATGTGAGCCATGACCAGCCTTTCAAAGCACTTCATGGCTACTGGCCCAACGCTCTTAACTGCTAGGCTACCTGCACCTTTTTCAATTGAGTAACCTAATGAATAGAGGAGGAGAGGTGAAGAGGTGGAGAGGAGGAGAGGTGGAGAGGAGGAGAGGAGGAGAGGTGGATAGGTGGAAAGGTGGAGAGGAGGAGAGGAGGATAGGTGGAAAGGTGGAGAGGAGGAGAGGAGGAGAGGTGGAAAGGTGGAGAGGAGGAGAGGTGGAGAGGAGGAGAGGTGGAAAGGTGGAGGAGGAGAGGAGGAGAGCTGGAGAGGTGGAGAGGACGAGAGGTGGAGAGGAGGAGATGTGGAAAGGTGGAAAGGTGAAGAGGAGGAGAGGTGGAGAGGAGGAGAGGTGAAGAGGTGGAGAGGAGGAGAGGAGGAGAGGTGGAGAGGAGGAGAGGAGGAGAGGAGGACAGGTGGAGAGAAGGAGAGGAGGAGAGGTGGAAAGGTGGAGAGGTGGAGAGGAGGAGAGGTGGAGAGGAGGAGAGGAGGAGAGGTGGAGAGGAGGAGAGGTGGAGAGGTGGAGTGGTGGAGAGGTGGAGTGGTGGAGAGGTGGAGAGGAGGAGAGATGGAGAGGAGGAGAGGTGGAGAGGAGGAGAGGTGGAAAGGGTGGAAAGGTGGAGAGGTGGAGTGCTGACTCCTCCTGCTGTCACTCCTCTAACAGACTGTAGTGTCTGGGATGTGCAGTCTGATACACTGTATGGTACATTGTTGTATGTGCATGTGTGTATATGCAACTTTGTGAGTGTGTTTTTCCGTGTGGTTCTGTGTGTGTCTGTGCTGACGGGGGCCGGACCAACATACGCCCGCAGGCGAACACACACTCATGTCCTCACCCGCTGCAGCCTGTCATTACTCCTGTCACGTAGCCACCTCCGCAGTGAGCCCCCACAAGTCTCGACAGCCATCGGCACACACCTGGAGGGCCAAGCACCCCGTTCCCAGCCTGCTCCTTTACACACACACACACACACACACACACACACACACACACACACACACACACGCTCACAAACTCCTATTCATATCCTGAAGCCTCAGTCTCTTCCTCTCCCTCTCTCAAGGTATGTCTCGCTTTTTTCTCTCTCCTCCACCGCAAAATGCTTTAGTGTTATTTAATTGATTTCCTTTGTTTTATTCTCCATTCCTGAAGAGTGAAGCAGAAGTAGGACTCGGAGCCAGACTGGCAGCTGCAGGGTAGACTAGCAGGAAAGAGCAGGCGCTCCTGTAGGCCTACTGAAAGGTACAGCAGAGTACAGTACAGCACAGCACAGCAGAGTACAGCACATACAGTAAGGTACAATGCTAACTGTTAGATACAGTACATGTACTGTAGCTATGCTGCTGGAGGGCAGGGCAGGCTGTTCCGGTAGGCCTATGTGGAAGGCACAGTACACTAGCTACTGGAGAAATCTACCACATGGCAGGCAAAGTAGCTAAAGTGCAGGGAGATGAGAGATCCGGGCGTGTGGTAGAGTTCAATTAACAAACCATAGAAACGTCTCCATGCACTTTATATCAAGGCAATTTTACACTTCTTTTACAGATGTTCTACAGTAGGTAGTCTGGTACAGGGAATGCCGGTTCACTAGACTGATGGGACGTCACAGTAGCTCAAATAGTTTAACTTCTGAACTTGACTGCTCAGTAGGGTGAAATGTTCACAACGTTGAAGACGGACATGTAACGAAAAAGCCAAACCTTGACCCAGAAAATATAAAAAACTATCAGCCTATATTGAATCACGCATTCCTCTCAAAACAAATTGAAAAAGCTGTTGCGCAGCAACTCACTGCCTTCCCGAAGACAAACAATGTATACAAAATGCTTCAGTCTGGTTTTAGACCCCATCATAGCACTGAGACTGCACTCGTGAAGGTGGTAAATTCCCTTTTAATGGCGTCAGACCAAGGTGGTAAATTCCCTTTTAATGGCGTCAGACCAAGCATCTGTTCTCGTGCTCCTAGACCTTAGTGCTGCTTTTGATACCATCGATCACCACATTCTTTTGGAGAGATTGGAAACCCAAATTGGTCTACATGGACAAGTTCTGGCATGGTTTAGATCTTATCTGTCGGAAAGATATCAGTTTGTCTCTGTGGATGGTTTGTCCTCTGACAAATCAACTGTAAATTTCGGTGTTCCTCAAGGTTCTGTTTTAGGAGCACTATTGTTTTCACTATATATTTTACCTCTTGGTGATGTCATTCGGAAACATAATGTTAACTTTCACTGCTATGCGGACGATACACAGCTGTACAATTCGATTAAACATGGTGAAGCCCCAAAATTGGCGGTAAATGTTTTACTTTTAAACTCGGACAAAACAGAGATGCTAGTTGGATCTGACAATTAATCTTGATGGTTGTACAGTCGTCGCAAATAAAACTGTGAAGGACTTCGCCATTACTCTGGACCCTGATCTCTCTTTTGACAAACATATCAAGAATATTTTAAGGACAGCTTTTTTCCATCTTTCTAACATTGCAAAAGATCTTGGAGGGCTATACTCGGCCTTGTCTCAGGGTAGTAAGTTGATAGTTGACGATATCCCTTTAGTGGTGTGGGGGCTGTGCTTTGGCAAAGTGGGTGGGGTTATATCCTGCCTGTTTGGCCCTGTCCGGGGGTATCGTCGGAAGGGGCCACAGTGTCTCCCGACCCCTCCTGTCTGAGCCTCCAGTATTTATGCTGCAATAGTTTATGTGTCGGGGGGCTAGGGACAGTCTGTTATATCTGGAGTATTTCTCCTGTGTCCTGTGTGAATTTAAGTATGCTCCCTCTAATTCTCTCTCTCTTTTTCTCTCTTTCTCCTTCTCTCGGAGGACCTAAGCCCTAGGACTACCTGGCCTGATGACTCCTTGCTGTCCCCAGTCCACCTGGTCATGCTGCTGCTCCAGTTTCAACTGTTCTGCCTGCGGCTATGGAACCCTGACCTGTTCACTGGACGTGCTACCTTGTCCCAGACCTGCTGTTTTGGACTCTCTCTCTAGCGCACCTGCTGCCTCTAACTCTGAAAGATTGGCTATGAAAAGCCAACTGACATTTACTCCTGAGGTGCTGACCTGTTGCACCCTCTACAACCACTGTGATTATTATTATCTGACCCTGCTGGTCATCTATGAACGTTTGAACATCTTGGCCATGTTCTGTTATAATCTCCACCCGGCAACAGCCAGAAGAGGACTGGCCACCCCTCAGAGCCTGGTTCCTCTCTAGGTTTCTTCCTAGGTTCCGGCCTTTCTAGGGAGTTTTTCATAGCCACCATGTTTCTACATCTGCATTGCTTGCTGTTTGGGGTTTTAGGCTGGGTTTCTGTACAGCACTTTGTGACTTCGGCTGATGTAAAAAGGGTTTTATAAATACATTTGATTGATTGATTGCTCATTTAGTTTGCACGAAAATTGATAAATGGTTAAAAAAAGTAAGGCCCGCATCCATAGAGACACATACCAGCTCTACTAGTAGTACTGCAACTACCAGCAGTACTACACCTGCACCTGTCGACGACACAAGTTGTTCTGCTTCCACGAGCACATCCAGTGCTAGCATCATTAATTCTACATTTGTAACGCCCATTGCAGGAGATTGGGGCGGGGTAGCCTAGTGGTTAGAGTGTTGGGCTAGTAACCGAAAGGTTGCAAGTTCAAAACCCCGAGCTGATGAGGTACAAATCTGTCGTTCTGTCCCTGAACAAGGCAGTTAACCCACTGTTCCTAGGCCGTCATTGAAAATAAGAATGTGTTCTTAACTGACTTGCCTAGTTAAATAAAGGTTAAAGAAAAAAGATGAGAAGCAGGTACAGGGAGTGAACCATTTAATATAGATGGACATGCAATGAGACAGGAACAGCGTCTGGACATAAACACGACAAACAATGCTACTACAGGGAACAACACAGAGGAGCAGACATATATGCTGGGGCAATCAACAAAGTGAGGGAGGCCAGGTGAGTCCAATGAGCGCAGCTGTGCGTAATGATGGTAACAAGTGCGTATAATGACGGGTAGCCTGGCGCCCTCGAGTGCCAGGGAGGTGGAGCGGGAGCAGGCAAGACAACATTTTTTGTTAGCCCAGCAAGCATGGACACTGACAGTTGTGAATCTGACTCAGCCGAAGAGCTACGGCCCCTTACCCAGGAAAGCACCGAACAACAGACAGGGACGTTGGACCATCGAAGAGGCGTAATATGATGAGAACTACATTGATTTGGGGTTCACTTATATTGGAAATAGTTCCTTTCCTCAGCCACAGTGTGTTATATGTGCAAAAGTACTATCTCACAACTCGATGAAACCTTCACTCTTGCGCAGACATTTAGAAACAAAACATGGCAATTTGAAAAATAACCCACAGGAGTTTTTTGACCGAGAATAAAGACCACTTTTGAGTAGTAAGACATGTATAAAAGAAACAGATACCATTAATAACAAGGGGCTAGAAGCGTCTTATATGATGAGCTACCGAGTGGCTAGGACAGGCAAGCCCCAGACTATTGTGGAGGACTTAATTATTCCTGCTGCCGCGGATATGGCTGGGGGAAAAGACCAAAAAATACATACAGACAATGTCTTCATCAAACAACACTGTTTCACGACGTATCAGTGACATGGCAGGAAATGCTTTGAAACAATTACTGCTTCGCATACAAGCCAGTGAATTATATGCGTTACAGCTGGATGAGTCAACAAACATGGTGGGCCTGGCACAGCTCCTGGTACATGTCCGTTACGCTTATGGGGGGGTCAATTAAGGAAGATATCCTCTTCTGCAAACCACTGGAAACCAGGACAACAGAAGAGGATATTTTTAAAGTGCTGGACAGCTTTGTGACATTAAATGGACTTTGGTGGTCAAGATGTGTTGGTACCTGTACTGATGGCGCAAAAGCCATGACAGGAGACATAGTGGAGTGGTAACGCGTGTGCAAGCAGTTGCTCCCGACACCACATGTGTACACATGACTGGCCTATCTGGGTGATGTTTTTTCTCGCCTGAATGATCTGAATCTAGGATTACAGGGACTCTACGCAACTATATTCAATGTGCGGGACAAAATTGAGGCTATGATTAAGAAGTTGGAGCTCTTCTCTGAATGCATTAACAAGGACAACACACAGGTCTTTCCATTAATGTATGATGTTTTTGTGTGCAAATGAACTCAAGCTTACGGACAATGTCAAATGTGATATCGCGAAGCACCTGAGTGAGTTGGGAGCGCAATTACGCAGGTACTTTCCTGAAAGGATGACACAAACAACTGGATACGTTATCCCTTTCATGCCCTGCCTCCAGTCCACTTACCGATATCTCAACAAGAGAGCCTCATCGAAATTGCAACAAGCGGTTTTGTGAAAATGTCATTTAAAAACAGAAGCCACTGCCAGATTTCTGGATAGGGCTGCGCTCAGAGTATCCTGCCTTGGCAAATCGCGCTGTTAAGACACTGATGCCCTTTGCAACCATGTACCTATATGAGAGTGGATTCTCGGCCCTTACTAGCATGAAAACTAAATACAGGCACAGACTGCGTGTGGAAAATGATTTATGACTGAGACTCTTTCCACAACCCAACATTGCAGAGTTATGTGCATCCTTTCAAGTACACCCTTCTCATTAACCTGTGGTGAATAATTCACAATTTTTGATGAACAAATAAGGTTTTATATGTAAGATGGTTAAATAAAGAGCAACATTTTGATTCTTACTATTTGTGCTCTGGCCCTATAAGAGCTCTTTGTCACTTTCCATGAGCCGGGTTGTGACAAAAACTCACACTCATTCTTATGTTTAATAAAAGTATCGTATAGTGTGTGTGTGGCAGGCTTACAATGATGGCAAAAAACAACATTGGAGAGTGCGCTGACCCTGATGCTAGACGGGGTACGCAGCTGGAGGTTGAATGTTTGAAGGGGTACGGGACCTTTAAAAAGATTGGGAAGCACTGAGCTAGAGCATAGGGGAGGAGTATCCTCAATTAAGAGTTTGGTTAATTAGGTGGCAGATCAAGAGTATGGGTGATAGTCTGTATCTGCCAGTCCTTATCTGCCAGTCCGCATCCGCCGGTCCGTATCCCTCGGTCCGTATCCGCCGGTCCGTATCCGCCGGTCCGTATCCGCCAGTCCGTATGTGTCAGTCGTTTTGGACACTACAGTGGAAATGGTTAACTTTGTTTAAACCAAGGCCCCTGAAGTCTCATGTATTTTCTGGACTATGCAATGATATGGGCAGCGACCACGTAACGCTTTTACGTGGTTATCAAGGGGCAAAGTATTGACATGTTTTTTTAAATTGAGAGACGAGCTTAAAGTTCTCTTGACCGACCATAATTAACTGTATGTGTCAGTCTCTCTCTCTCAGTCTTGCGTCATGTTCAAAAGGGCAAAAATGGAAGTTGTTCACGTATTACCTCCTTGTTTCAGTCTGTTTTCATATGTTTTGTGCCTAATGAACACTGGCCTGGTGCGTGGAATAGAGAGCTGTGCAGTAGGTAGGTACATAGGCAATGTGGGCAGTCAGTCAGAGGAGAACCCATCCAGTCAGCAGCTACAAAAACAGGATCTGAGAAGTCAAACTTCCCATTTTAACCAACGTGAGGAACACACCACTAGAAACCACAATGTATTGAGGTAGATTGGATCCTGGTTCAATGAAGGAAATACACAATATTAAATACACAATATTAAATACACAATATTTAAACCTCCCTAAGATGCCAACCTGCTGTTTTTTTAGGACGCATGTACAACACCTGAACAAACTACAAACATAAACTTCCGGAAGAGTTAATCAGGGAACAATGGAGAGCTCTGGGCCGGACCATTCAACCTTTTCAACAGGGACTTTTGAAAAGAGCAAAAGTCACAGTGCTGTTTGACTTTGTTTGCTGTCCTTTGTCATTCTACGTGGCTTGCTGCTTGCTCAGCACAAGTCTCTACTCAAAGGGGGCTTACCATGTAGACACATGCCTGAGACAGCACACAGCACACTGATGTGACTGGTGCCCAGGTAGGTGAGGTGGCTGGCTGGTTTACTGTACCATCAGGAGCAGCAACAGCCAAGCAGCCATTCTCAGAACACATACAGTGAAACAATAAAAGTGCTGATATCCAGTGTCGAGTGCATGACAGAAGGCCTGAGGAAATCTACAGCAGTCAGCCTACACCTAGTCAACTATCACACCACATGTGTAATATACAGCAGTCAGCCTACACCTAGTCAACTATCACACCACAGGTGTAATATACAGTAGTCAGCCTACACCTAGTCAACTATCACACCACAGGTGTAATATACAGTAGTCAGCCTACACTTAGTCAACTATCACACCACAGGTGTAATATACAGCAGTCAGCCTACACCTAGTCAACTATCACACCACAGGTGTAATATACAGCAGTCAGCCTACACCTAGTCAACTATCACACCACAGGTGTAATATACAGTAGTCAGCCTACACTTAGTCAACTATCACACCACAGGTGTAATATACAGCAGTCAGCCTACACCTAGTCAACTATCACACCACAGGTGTAATATACAGCAGTCAGCCTACACCTAGTCAACTATCACACCACAGGTATATGGACTATACCTTTTAGAGTAGGATATAGGGCGTCATACTTTGGGCATATACACTAGTCCACCGATGATTTACATCTGACCAATGTCTTAAACATGATTCAAATCACTGACCAGGAAGGCCACAGCCACAGATCTGAGGGCCTTTCTGACTGGCTTCTTTCTTGTTTAACTCTTATATGACCAGGTAAGATGACTGAGAACACATTTTTGTTTACAGCAAATGACCTGGGAAAGAGTTGCTCTACCAACTGTAGCTCAGTTGGTAGAGCATGGTGTTTGCAACGCCAGGGTTGTGGGTTCGTTTCCCACGGGGGGCCAGCACAGAACAAAACAAATGTATGAAATTGTATGAAATGTATGCATTCACTACTGTAAGTCGCTCTGGATAAGAGCATCTGCTAAATGAATAAAATTTAAAATGTAATGTAAAATGAGAGGAAAGGGTTCTGAGAGTGTTATAGTATACAGAGCACACACACACGCAGGGCCTGAGATTGTTATAGCAACAAGCCAGTCAGACATGTGTTTGGCGTCAGTCTGAGTCTGTAGAGCAGAGGTAAGGTTATGAGGCTCCACATTAACACACCTCCCACATCTCCTCACTTTGTCTGCTAATATCAGGCTCTTTAACAAACACACACCGCTTTGATGTAATGCTCTAAAACATATGCCAAACTGTGTTCTCCCTCCCTTCCTCCCTACAAACCTACCGCCTATAAGAGAGAGAGCGAAAAACAAGTTGGTTCCCTCACTTGACCTTACCGCTGAAAACCACCCACACACACACACATAAACACACAAACACACAGGTAGGTACGTGCAAACACACACACTTACATTGACACACACACACACACACACACACACACACACACACACACACACACACACACACACACACACACACACACACACACCTTCCAGTAAATTGAGTTAACACACCCCTCCTCCTGTAAATCCAACCTGAGTCTACCGGCCTGTATTGGTCTATATGTCTCCTAAACCAGGATCTTCAGACAGTTGGCCCCACAGGCAACATGACTTTACATTAGATTATATTTCCCAGATTACCTGGGAAATATTTGACAACTGAGACAATACTTTTTGAATAGTGTCCTATTTGACTTGGTAAGGCTGTTCATATTTACAACCTAACGAGAGTTGCATTATTGTAACGGCCGTCGTATGTAGTAGACCAAGGCGCAGCGGGTTGAGTGCCCATTTTAAACTTTTATTGAACACAAATAACAAAACAAGAAAACGAACGGACGCACAGTATTGCAGGCTAAACACAGCAGTGCAAAAACAACTTCCCACAAGGGACATGTGAAAACAGGGCTACCTAAGTATGACTCCCAATCAGCAACAACGATGTACAGCTGTTCCTGATTGAGAGCCATACCAGGCCAACACTAAGAAATACACAACATAGACAGATCATAGAAATACAAAACATAGAACATAACCAAAACCCCGGAATACTCTAAACAAACACCCCTCTACATAAACACATAGCCCAACAAACCCCGAACCACATAAAACAAACACCCCCCTGCCACGTCCTGACCAAACTACAATAACAAATAACCCCTTTACTGGTCAGGACGTGACAATTATGGTGCAGACCAGGTCCATATTTAGTCATGTCAGCTGTTTGTTCATCCTGCATGCTTTCAAGTCTGCCCAACAAGACATGAACCTCTGAGCCACTAAAGAACTCACACTGGAATCAAGAAGCAACCGAGCATTAGTCATCGTGCGTCGTTAAAACTGGCGGACAACCAGTCAGGTAAAACTTATACTGTAGCTATAACTGAGCGTTACAATATGCCAAGCCCCTCCCCCCCATCGCTCTCTCGCTCCATCACATGTCCGTGGGCCCCGTGTGTGTTAAAAATGACATCATGAGGAGTACACACAGAAGAGAGGAGTCTGGGTAACGTCAGGCCCATGGCCCGGTCAGTCCGACACCAGCTCGCCGCCTCATTTACATACAACAATATACAGGCGCATGGCCCGCTCCCAAACATACACTAACAAACCATCAACTGCACGCTAAACTCAATCTCAGTCAAAACCACCCGTTTGTCTGTCTGAGCTAGAGAGAAAGGGCTGATGTTTCCAAACACACATGTAGGTAGATCTAGCTAGGCGTCAGGGCGCAGAGAGAGAGAGAGAGAAAGAGAGAGAGAGAGAGAGGGAAAGAGCGGGAGAGATAGTTAAAGAGCGATAGAGAGAGAGAGTTGAAGAGAGGGAGAGAGAGAGTGAGAAAGAGGGAAAGAGGGAGCGAGAGAGAGTTGAAGAGTGAGGGAGAGAGAGAAAGAGAAAGAGAGAGAGAGAGGGAAAGAGTGGGAGAGAGAGAGAAAGTTGAAGAGTGAGGGAGCGAGAGAGAGAGAGGGGGAAAGAGCGGGAGAGACAGTTAAAGAGCGATAGAGAGAGAGAGTTGAAGAGAGGGAGAGAGAGAGTGAGAAAGAGGGAAAGAGTGGAAGAGAGAGAGTTGAAGAGTGAGGGAGCGAGAGAGAGGGAAAGAGAGAGAGAGAGAGAGAGAGAAAGTTGAAGAGTGAGGGAGCGGAGAGAGAGAGAGAGAGAGAGAGAGAGAGAGATAGGGAAAGAGCGGGAGAGAGAGAGAGTTGAAGAGAATATATAGACATAATATGACATTTGAAATGTCTTCATTCTTTTGGAACTTCTGTGAGTGTAATGTTTACTGTTCAGTTTATTGTTTATTTCACTTTTGTTTACTATCTACTCACTTGCTTTGGCAATGTTAACATATATTTCACATGCCAATAAAGCCCTTACATTGAATTGAGAGAGAGAGAGAGAGAGACAGAGAAAGAGAACCACAGATTGAGTGAACGAGACAGAGACAAAAACATTGAGGTACACAGCAGGAGAGAGAGAGCGGGGAGAGGGTGTGTGTGTGTGTGTGTGTGTGAGAGAGTCAGGTGTGACCAAACAAAGCACACAACACAGGTACAGTATGCCAGCTGTACTTTCCTCTCCTCCCCTCTACTCCTCCCCCTCCACCCCTCCACCCCTCTACTCCTCCACCCTCCACCCCTCCACCCCCTTGTGGTTCTGTCAGGATGAAAGACTCCTTGTCTAAGGGCCTAATCTCAGGACGATTAGTCAACGCGTCTTGATTAAAAGCCTTGCGAAGGTAACCTGACCCCCTCTTCTCTTCTCTTACCCACCTCTGTAAAGTTGGCCCACAGGTGTCTGCACAATGCCTTACAGTACAGATCCAGGGATGACTTTCACATGAGTGTGAAAAAGAATGAAAGAAAGACGAGTCCAGGCCACGACCCATAGAGTTGTCTGCTGCAGCCCTGACAACAAGGATGGGACCCAAGCCCTAACACAGGCAACCCATACCATACACATACTAGTGTGGCTGAAAACATCTATACAGTTACGTATCGCAATATTCTTTTTGGACAATATTCTATCGACATTTGACTCCAAGTATCAATTTGTAATGTTTTTAGTTTTTTTCTTGCTACTGTTGGTAGATGTAAAAATACCAGCTTCATCCTATGGAGGGTAGTGCGTACGGCCCAGTACATCACTGGGGCTAAGCTGCCTGCCATCCAGGACCTCTACACCAGGCGGTGTCAGAGGAAGGCCCTAAAAATGGTCAAAGACCCCAGCCACCTCAGTCATAGACTGTTCTCTCTACTACCGCATGGCAAGCGGTACCGGAGTGCCAAGTCTAGGACAAAAAGTCTTCTCAACAGTTTCTACCCCCAAGCCATAAGACTCCTGAACAGGTAATCAAATGGCTACCCAGATTATTTTCATTGTGTGCCCCCCCCCAACCCCTCTTTTTACGCTGCTGCTACTCTCTGTTTATCATATATGCATAGTCACTTTAACTATACATTCATGTACATACTACCTGAATTGGGCCGACCAACCAGTGCTCCCGCACATTGGCTAACTGGGCTATCTGCATTGTGTCCCGCCACCCACCACCCGCCAACCCCTCTTACTGCTGCTCTCTGTTCATCATATATGCATAGTCACTTTAACCATACCTACATGTACATACTACCTCAATCAGCCTGACTAACCGTTGTCTGTATGTAGCCTCGCTACTTTTATGGCCTCGCTACTGTATATAGCCTGTCTTTTTACTGTTGTTTTATTTCTTTACTTACCTATTGTTCACCTAATACCTTTTTTGCACTATTGGTTAGGGCCTGTAAGTAAGCATTTCACTGTAAGGTCTACGCCTGCTGTATTCGGTGCACGTGACAAATAAACTTTGATTTGATTCTTAATCTTCTTTTTAAATAGTAAACCAACATGTTTTCAGCACTTTACCTTCCCTGACTGATCAGAACTTGTTCCCTCATGCCTCTCTGTCTCTCCGCAGCAGACATAGTGAGCAATATGTTTGGAACATAGAATCGTAATATAAATCGCAGTGTGGAATGGAAATACATATGGAATGGTGAGAATCGTATTACATATGGTATCAGCACCTAAGGGTCCTGACTGGCCAGACTAGCATGCTGTTCCAACAGCTGGAGACGGACAGAAGGGTGTGTTCATCGCAATTCAACTGTTCTACCTTGTTAGCTAGCAAATAGATACACGTTGGCTCAACTTGAAATATAAATATTAGCTGGCTACTCACTAACACGTGGGCTTGTGCATGAGAGAATGTTCTATAGCCTGCTACAAGAAGTGAGTCATTATTAGTGAGTGTGTATTATGCATGGTTCTGCTTGAATTTGTAACAAAAAGGGAATTTCCATAGACAGACTTGAAAGTCAGACCAGTGGGAGAGGGGGTATGTGTGTGTGGGTGTGTGTGTGGGGGGGGGGGGGGGGGGGGTTGCATTAATGTTGTTTTCTATAAACAGACACTTTGAAGAGGTCTTGAGAGATGGTATTTCACCTCATCATCACTTTCATCCAACTACATTCTTTCAACTGTCCCACAAACTATAAATACCTTAGAGTGAATGCCAAATTGCAAATACCTGGCAGTGTATATGAGAACATTCTATTGGTCTACTGGTACAATAGGCCACTAACGTGATTGCGTCCAATAGTATTGCAGGTAGAAACAGCCATCTTAATAAAACAGCTATGTCCATTTGGAACAGAACTGACAACACAAAAACTAATGAGTACAGAAACTTAAGGTTGGTTATCCAGACACTGATTAAGCCCATTTCTGGACTAAGATTCACACACAATCAAGATTCACCATTGAAATAGCTTTTGAGTTTGCTATTTTGTAAAGCCGCCTAGGGTTTTCATCCCTCCCGCCCCCTCTCCTCCTTCTACTCCTTTGTTTCACCCTCCCCTTCACCCTGCAGTGTGTGTGTGTGTGTGTGTGTGTGTGTGTGTGTGTGTGTGTGTGTGTGTGTGTGTGTGTGTGTCTTTAAGAGCAAATAAATGCAAATGTCAAGTGCTGACAGATTAGTATTTCAGCAAGCAGCCAACGGTAGAGACGGGATAACTTTAACCCCTTCCTTTAGCCTACGGGGACCCACTTCCAAAATGGATTATTCTGGAAGGGTTTCTGCAACTTGATGGGTATTTGGTGACATTAGGACAGATCTCTTCTGAGAAAGCTGTCCCATTTACATGAGCATTTGTGTCATTCAGCTGACCTCCGATCAGTGTATTGAACTAAAGTACATACAACACATACTGTATCACAACCAAAACATAAAGGCTTCACTTGTTATCATCAAACATTGGATAACAAATAACTATTGCTGACTTACTTACATATGAATAAAGCAAACGCATAATTTTTGGTATCTTTATTGGCCACTGTGATGTTAATCTATTTCTCCTCCCCATTCACTCGGAGTTAGCCCATAACTGCTTTGTGGAACAGGAAATAACCTTTGACCCCTGTGGATGGGCTACTGTACTTCACCAATCAGATACACCATGTGTTTAACCCAGAGCCAAGGCCCTTAGAGGGAGAGGAGCAGCATCTGAGGAGACCACTACCGGACATGTGAGAAATACCTTGGCGGTTTCTGGTGGTTTCCCAGGAGACCCTGATAAATGTACGGCTGTCGGTGGGGAGGAGCTCTAATACCAATGACAGGAGGAGGGGCTGACACTTGAGAAATGTATCCTGATATACATCCTAGCTTATCTCGTGTGTGTGTGTGTGTGTGTGTGTGTGTGTGTGTGTGTGTGTGTGTGTGTGTGTGTGTGTGTGTGTGTGTATGTGTGTGTAGTAAGTCCACACTATAACAGACATGTATACAGGCAGTCAGGTAGGCAGTATGGCGGTCTGCCGGGTGAGAACACACATGGTTCAGATTAGGGCCCATGTAGTGAACAGAAGGAGGAGGAAAGAGAAGGCCTGCTAGCAGGAACAGACAGGAACCCTCCAATTCTCGCTTCCTGCTTCTGGGCGAAAGGCGATCCGATTCGCAGTCACCCAACTGTGCCGCCAACAGAAAGCACAGTGTTCCCCGGCAGCCAATTGGGGATTCGTGGGATTTGTTGTACACTCCCGGGGCAACAAATCACATTGAATCAAGCTGTCACCGCTCTAAAACACAGGGTTTGTATCCCTAATGAGCACTGGGGATACGGATAAAGACAATCCCATTCAATCATGCTGCCAATTCTCGCTGCACTGGTGGAAGGTCCGGTGACAAGTATATCAATAATGAGAGGTTGCATGTTGAATGCACCGAGCTATCTGTCTAAACTACTGGCACACAGCTCAGACACACATGCATACCCCACAAGACATGCCACAAGAGGTCTCTTCACAGTCCCCAAGTCCAGAACAGACTATGGGAGGCACACAGTACTACATAGAGCCATGACTACATGGAACTCTATTCCACATCAAGTAACTGACACAAGCAGTAAAATTAGATTTAAAAAACAGATGGAAAAACACCTTATGGAACAGCGGGGACTGTGAAGCAACACAAACATTGGAACAGACACATGCATCACACACACACACACACACACACACACACACACACGATAACATATGCACTATACACACGGTTTCTTCCTAGGTTCCGGTCTTTCTAGGGAGTTTTTCCTAGCCACCGTGCTTCTACACCTGCATTGCTTGCTGTTTGGGGTTTTAGGCTGGGTTTCTGTACAGCACTTTGAGATATCAGCTGATGTAAGAAGGGCTATATAAATACATTTGATTTGAAATTTGATTTGATGTACACATGGATTTAGTACTGTAGATATGTGGTAGTGGTGCAGTAGGGGCCTGAGGTCACACAGTGTGTTGTGAAATCTGTGAATGTATTGTAATGTTTAAAAATTGTATAAATTGCGTTAATTTTGCTGGACCCCAGGAAGAGGAGCTGCTGCTTTGGCAACAGCTAATGGGGATCCATAATAAATACAAATACAAATGTATGCATCCCGAATGGCACCCTGTTGCCTACAATACAGAGTGCACTACTTTTGATCAGCGCCCTATGGGATTCCCTATGAGCCCTGGTCAAAAGTAGGGTTCTACATAGGGAATCGGGTTTCATTAGGGATGCAAACCTGGTCAATGCTGTCATTCCTCACAGGAAACGTCTTTTCAAACAGAGGGAGGTTGATCATTAAATCGTAGGGAAAATAGAGGGATACGTTTACACTGCTTTTTTTCCACAGGAAGCTAATCTAGAGTGTTTAAAGTGATAGGCAAGCTGAGCTGTTTAAAATGAGATGGAAGGGTGTTTTTGTTCAATAAGTGTAGGAGTCAGTCAACAAGGTGTTGCGCAACACCTTGAGGAGAGGGCAGGAGCCAAGCCTAATTTACAGGTAGGGAAGTAAGATATTAAACCAGATAATGACTGTGTGTGTGTATGTGTATGTGTATGTGTATGTGTGTGTGTGTGTGTGTGTGTGTGTGTGTGTGTGTGTGTGTGTGTGTGTGTGTGTGTGTGTGTGTGTGTGTGTGTGTGTGTGTGTGTAAAAAGTGGATTGCCCCTAATGCTTTGGTGACACATGGCGAAAGGAAGCCATAATTATTGGCTTGTGTAACAACAGATCGTATTACTTCTAAGACCTGACAGCTCAATGTGACAAGTGCTCATAGTGTGGAGACCTTGAGTTGACCTGGGTGTCTCTCTCTCTCTGTCTCTCTCTCAGAGGCAGGAAGATAGATGACTGATGACTAACATCTCAGAATCCAGGTTACAACCCGGCAACAGATAAATACCATGGCTGTCTTAACAGTGACAACTAGCATCCCTCCTTGTATCCTTTGTCCAACAACGAACAGACTGTAACTGCACCCAGCTAGTTCAGGAGAAGAAGCCATAGTCGAATATTGAGATGAAGTCGTTGTCACCGAATCCACTCACAAGTATCAACATACGTCACACTGGTGGCCTTGCACTTGAGTGTGATGCAAAAGACAAAACACTAAGACATATTACTAACTGTATGGCCAGGTTCCTGAGATATAACTAACTGTATGGCCAGGTTCCTGAGATTTAACTAACTGTATGGCCAGGTTCCTGAGATATAACTAACTGTATGGCCAGGTTCCTGAGATTTAACTAACTGTATGGCCAGGTTCCTGAGATATAACTAACTGTATGGCCAGGTTCCTGAGATATAACTAACTGTATGGCCAGGTTCCTGAGATATAACTAACTGTATGGCCAGGATCCTGAGATATAACTAACTGTATGGCCAGGCTCCTGAGATATAACTAACTGTATGGCCAGGATCCTGAGATATAACTAACTGTATGGCCAGGATCCTGAGATATAACTAACTGTATGGCCAGGATCCTGAGATATAACTAACTGTATGGCCAGGATCCTGAGATAGAACTAACTGTATGGCCAGGCTCCTGAGATATAACTAACTGTATGGCCAGGATCCTGAGATATAACTAACTGTATGGCCAGGCTCCTGAGATATAACTAACTGTATGGCCAGGATCCTGAGATATAACTAACTGTATGGCCAGGATCCTGAGATATAACTAACTGTATGGCCAGGCTCCTGAGATATAACTAACTGTATGGCCAGGATCCTGAGATATAACTAACTGTATGGCCAGGATCCTGAGATATAACTAACTGTATGGCCAGGATCCTGAGATATAACTAACTGTATGGCCAGGCTCCTGAGATATAACTAACTGTATGGCCAGGATCCTGAGATATAACTAACTGTATGGCCAGGATCCTGAGATATAACTAACTGTATGGCCAGGTTCCTGAGATATAACTAACTGTATGGCCAGGTTCCTGAGATTTAACTAACTGTATGGCCAGGTTCCTGAGATATAACTAACTGTATGGCCAGGTTCCTGAGATATAACTAACTGTATGGCCAGGATCCTGAGATATAACTCACTGTATGGCCAGGCTCCTGAGATATAACTAACTGTATGGCCAGGATCCTGAGATATAACTAACTGTATGGCCAGGTTCCTGAGATATAACTAACTGTATGGCCAGGATCCTGAGATATAACTAACTGTATGGCCAGGCTCCTGAGATATAACTAACTGTATGGCCAGGATCCTGAGATATAACTAACTGTATGGCCAGGATCCTGAGATATAACTAACTGTATGGCCAGGATCCTGAGATAGAACTAACTGTATGGCCAGGATCCTGAGATATAACTAACTGTATGGCCAGGATCCTGAGATAGAACTAACTGTATGGCCAGGATCCTGAGATATAACTAACTGTATGGCCAGGCTCCTGAGATATAACTAACTGTATGGCCAGGATCCTGAGATATAACTAACTGTATGGCCAGGATCCTGAGATATAACTAACTGTATGGCCAGGCTCCTGAGATATAACTAACTGTATGGCCAGGATCCTGAGATATAACTAACTGTATGGCCAGGATCCTGAGATATAACTAACTGTATGGCCAGGATCCTGAGATATAACTAACTGTATGGCCAGGCTCCTGAGATATAACTAACTGTATGGCCAGGATCCTGAGATATAACTAACTGTATGCCAGGATCCTGAGATATAACTAACTGTATGGCCAGGTTCCTGAGATATAACTAACTGTATGGCCAGGTTCCTGAGATATAACTAACTGTATGGCCAGGATCCTGAGATAGAACTAACTGTATGGCCAGGCTCCTGAGATATAACTAACTGTATGGCCAGGATCCTGAGATATAACTAACTGTATGGCCAGGCTCCTGAGATATAACTAACTGTATGGCCAGGATCCTGAGATATAACTAACTGTATGGCCAGGATCCTGAGATATAACTAACTGTATGGCCAGGCTCCTGAGATATAACTAACTGTATGGCCAGGATCCTGAGATATAACTAACTGTATGGCCAGGATCCTGAGATATAACTAACTGTATGGCCAGGATCCTGAGATATAACTAACTGCATGGCCAGGTTCCAGAGCTATAACTACTACACTACCACTACTGCTACTGCTACTACTACTACTACTACTACTGCTATTATTACTACTGCTACTGCCACTACTACTATTATTACTACTACTACTACTACTACTGCTATTACTACTGCTGCTGCTACTGCTACAACAAACTACTACTACTACTGCAACTGCTACTACTGCTATTATTACTACTGCTACTACCACTACTACTATTATTACTACTACTACTACTGCTATTACTACTACTGCTGCTACTGCTACTATCACTACTACTATTATTACTACTACTACTACTACTGCTATTACTACTGCTGCTGCTACTGCTACAACAAACTACTACTACTACTACTGCTACTACTGCTATTATTACTACTGCTACTACCACTACTACTATTATTACTACTGCTACTACTGCTATTATTACTACTGCTACTACCACTACTACTATTATTACTACTACTACTGCTGCTACTGCTACTATCACTACTACTATTATTACTACTACTACTACTACTACTACTACTACTACTACTACTACTACTACTACTATTACTACTGCTGCTGCTACTGCTTCAATAAACTACTACTACTACTGCTACTGCTACTACTGCTAACTGCTACTACCACTACTAATACTAATACTGCTACTGCTACTACTACTACTGCTAACTGCTACTACTACTACTACTACT
The DNA here is from genome assembly GCF_965601325.2 of Salmo salar. NCBI lineage: Eukaryota > Metazoa > Chordata > Actinopteri > Salmoniformes > Salmonidae > Salmo > Salmo salar. Next base: position 19,041,062 of record NC_138296.1, read on the forward strand.
ATATAAAAGTGAATGGAAAAAAGGAGAGAAATTAGACTGAAAGCTGAATGTGTGATGAACAGGACGTAGAGTTGCTTCCTGTTTCTGGGCCAATGGGCTGAGGGCTAAGCAGCCACTCAGGCAGTGTGTGTACCTTTGTAGCATTCTATTCCCCACCCCATGTCAGTTTAAAATGGAGTGAGTAAAACACAAAACAGCAATGCCTTGTTGTCATAGCTTGTTATGTTGGGTCCCTTTGAATCAATTTAATAATATTAGTCAGTCCCATTAGTCAAGAACAGAACAGAAAATGTAAGAACTTCTGAGAAGAGTCATTTTCATAACAAACTTGATATGGAGATTGGAGATAACTACTACTACTCCCAGTCGGCACCCGTGCAGAATAACCTCATATGGTCCAAGCCTTCCCAATGCCCCCTAATGCACGTTGTCTCTCGAGCCCCTGTAAGCCCCTGCAAACTGAATGGGGTAGCCCTGCACGGCTCTTCTATATCCCTAGGCCCTCTCCAGCCTCACCTTGTTTACCTTCACTGTGTCTGGGTCAGTGACAGGGCTCTGACTGAATTCTTAGTGAGGGATGATTACATTATAAAAAATACACCATATGTCCTACAGAGAGCCCAAAAACCGGAATAACATTCAGTAGGAACTAGCTAGGCAGCCTTCAACCCATTCACTCCCAGGACAAGAAAACATGGTTCTGTAAGGTTTTTCTACAAGACAACAGTTACATGTATACGTGGAACCTTTTTCATCCAAGATGGTTCTCCGGAACATTCTCTAAAAGCAGAAAAAGCAGAAAAACATGTATAGTTCTAGGTAGAACCAGCTGAGCCGTGCAGCTCAGCTGACCTAGCCAGGCTGTGGCTTGTGGTTAGTGGGTCTCTCTCCTCCTCACCTGGAAGTAGTGCTGTATCCCACCAAGTTTTATTTTCTAACCCTAGGAGGTAAAAAAAGAAACAGGATGAAAAGCTTCAACATCAGCTTCCAGTTTGACAGCAAGTACTTATTCAGCAAACTTCTGTGAAAAAGGGGAGACACTAAGAAAGAGACATCTAGTGGTGCAGCCTGTGTTGAGGAAAGGCCAGGCTAAACAGACATCTAGTGGTACAGCCTGTGTTGAGGAAAGGCCAGGGTAAACAGACACCTAGAGGTAGAGCCTGTGTTGAGGAAAGGCCAGGGTAAACAGACATCTAGTGGTGCAGCCTGTGTTGAGGAAAGGCCAGGGTAAACAGACATCTAGTGGTGCAGCCTGTGTTGAGGAAAGGCCAGGGTAAACAGACATCTAGTGGTGCAGCCTGTGTTGAGGAAAGGCCAGGGTAAACAGACATCTAGTGGTGCAGCCTGTGTTGAGGAAAGGCCAGGGTAGAAACAGACATAGAGTGGTGCAGCCTGTGTTGAGGAAAGGCCAGGGTAAACAGACATCTAGTGGTACAGCCTGTGTTGAGGAAAGGCCAGGGTAAACAGACATCTAGTGGTGCAGCCTGTGTTGAGGAAAGGCCAGGGTAAACAGACATCTAGTGGTACAGCCTGTGTTGAGGAAAGGCCAGGGTAGAAACAGACATAGAGTGGTGCAGCCTGTGTTGAGGAAAGGCCAGGGTAAACAGACATCTAGTGGTACAGCCTGTGTTGAGGAAAGGCCAGGGTAGAAACAGACATAGAGTGGTGCAGCCTGTGTTGAGGAAAGGCCAGGGTAAACAGACATCTAGAGGTACAGCCTGTGTTGAGGAAAGGCCAGGGTAGAAACAGACATCTAGTGGTACAGCCTGTGTTGAGGAAAGGCCAGGGTAAACAGACATCTAGTGGTGCAGCCTGTGTTGAGGAAAGGCCAGGGTAAACAGACATCTAGTGGTACAGCCTGTGTTGAGGAAAGGCCAGGGTAGAAACAGACATAGAGTGGTGCAGCCTGTGTTGAGGAAAGGCCAGGGTAAACAGACATCTAGTGGTACAGCCTGTGTTGAGGAAAGGCCAGGGTAGAAACAGACATAGAGTGGTGCAGCCTGTGTTGAGGAAAGGCCAGGGTAAACAGACATCTAGTGGTACAGCCTCTGTTGAGGAAAGGCCAGGGTAGAAACAGACATCTAGAGGTACAGCCTGTGTTGAGGAAAGGCCAGGGTAAACAGACATCTAGTGGTGCAGCCTGTGTTGAGGAAAGGCCAGGGTAAACAGACATCTAGAGGTACAGCCTGTGTTGAGGAAAGGCCAGGGTAAACAGACATCTAGAGGTACAGCCTGTGTTGAGGAAAGGCCAGGGTAAACAGACATCTAGTGGTACAGCCTGTGTTGAGGAAAGGCCAGGGTAAACAGACATCTAGAGGTACAGCCTGTGTTGAGGAAAGGCCAGGGTAAACAGACATCTAGAGGTACAGCCTGTGTTGAGGAAAGGCCAGGGTAAACAGACATCTAGTGGTGCAGCCTGTGTTGAGGAAAGGCCAGGGTAAACAGACATCTAGTGGTGCAGCCTGTGTTGAGGAAAGGCCAGGGTAAACAGACATCTAGTGGTACAGCCTGTGTTGAGGAAAGGCCAGGGTAAACAGACATCTAGAGGTAGAGCCTGTGTTGAGGAAAGGCCAGGGTAAACAGACATCTAGTGGTGCAGCCTGTGTTGAGGAAAGGCCAGGGTAGAAACAGACATCTAGTGGTACAGCCTGTGTTGAGGAAAGGCCAGGGTAAACAGACATCTAGTGGTGCAGCCTGTGTTGAGGAAAGGCCAGGGTAGAAACAGACATCTAGTGGTACAGCCTGTGTTGAGGAAAGGCCAGGGTAAACAGACATCTAGAGGTACAGCCTGTGTTGAGGAAAGGCCAGGGTAAACAGACATCTAGTGGTACAGCCTGTGTTGAGGAAAGGCCAGGGTAAACAGACATGTAGTGGTGCAGCCTGTGTTGAGGAAAGGCCAGGGTAGAAACAGACATCTAGTGGTACAGCCTGTGTTGAGGAAAGGCCAGGGTAAACAGACACCTAGAGGTAGAGCCTGTGTTGAGGAAAGGCCAGGGTAAACAGACATCTAGTGGTGCAGCCTGTGTTGAGGAAAGGCCAGGGTAGAAACAGACATAGAGTGGTGCAGCCTGTGTTGAGGAAAGGCCAGGGTAAACAGACATCTAGAGGTACAGCCTGTGTTGAGGAAAGGCCAGGGTAAACAGACATCTAGTGGTACAGCCTGTGTTGAGGAAAGGCCAGGGTAGAAACAGACATCTAGTGGTACAGCCTGTGTTGAGGAAAGGCCAGGGTAGAAACAGACATCTAGAGGTGCAGCCTGTGTTGAGGAAAGGCCAGGGTAAACAGACATCTAGAGGTACAGCCTGTGTTGAGGAAAGGCCAGGGTAAACAGACATCTAGAGGTACAGCCTGTGTTGAGGAAAGGCCAGGGTAAACAGACATCTAGTGGTGCAGCCTGTGTTGAGGAAAGGCCAGGGTAAACAGACATCTAGTGGTGCAGCCTGTGTTGAGGCAAGGCCTGGATAAAAGATTAACAAAGGGAAAAGTGGGGTGTACAATGATGGTGTGCCTGTGTACATGTGACCGTGTATGTGCATACACAGAAGTGCACACACATACACACACAGCGTCCTTTTTCCAAACTCATCTGAACTGGATCAGCCTGTTTAGGCACCACGGAACCCAACCTCTCTCTCTCTGTGTGCTCCACTTGTGTGTCATAACAAGACAGAGCATGCTCACTGTGAGGGGGAGGGGTGGATTAACTTTATTTAGAATTCCTTCCCCTTAATGTGGCAATTACAGCGTCCCCTCTCCCCTCTCCGCTGCAGCAGCACAGCACGAGGCCTGTTCCAAGCACACCCAATATTTGTTTTGTACACAGGAACGCATTTCTTCATTCCTCTCCCTCCAAGTTCCCAAACTTCATAGCAGAGAGAGAGAGAGAAAGAGAGAGAAATTGAGAGAGAAAGAGAGAGAGAGTGAAGGAATGAGAGAAAGAGAGAGAGAGTGAAGGAATGAGAGAGAGAGAGAAAGAGAGAGGGAATGAGAGAGAGAGAGAGAGAGAGAGAGAGAGATGGAGAGAAGCAATGAGAGAGAGAGAAGGAATGAGAGAGAGAGAGAGAGCGAGAGAGAGTGAAAGAATGAGAGAGAGAGAGAGAGAAGGAATGAGAGAGAGAGAGAGAGCGAGAGAGAGTGAAAGAATGAGAGAGAGAGAGAGAGAGAGAGAGAGTGAAGGAATGAGAGAGCGAGAGAGAGAGAGAAGGAATGAGAGAGAGAGTGAATGAATGAATGAGAGAGAGAGAGAGAGAGAGAGAGAGAGAGAGAGAGAGAGAGAGAGAGAGAGAGAGAGAGAAGGAATGAGAGAGAGATAGAAGGAATGAGAGAGAGAGAGATGGAGAGAAGGGATGAGAGAGAGATAGAAGGAATGAGAGAGAGAGAGAGAGAAGGAATGAGAGAGAGAGAGAGAGCGAGAGAGAGTGAAAGAATGAGAGAGAGAGAGAGAGAGTGAAGGAATGAGAGAGCGAGAGAGAGAGAGAAGGAATGAGAGAGAGAGTGAATGAATGAATGAGAGAGAGAGAGAGAGAGAGAGAGAGAGAGAGAGAGAGAGAGAGAGAGAAGGAATGAGAGAGAGAGAGAAGGAATGAAAGAGAGAGAGAAGGAATGAAAGAGAGAGAGAGTGAAGGAATGAAAGAGAGAGAGAGTGAAGGAATGAGAGAGAGAGAGAAAAGGAATGAGAGAGAGAGAGAGAGAAAAGGAATGAGAGAGAGAGCGAGTGAAGGAATGAGAGAGAGAGAGAGAGAGAGAGAGAGAGAGAGAGAGAGAATGAAGGAATGAGAGAGAGAGAGAGAGAGAGAGAGAGAGAGAAGGAATGAACGAGAGAGAGAGTGAAGGAATGAAAGAGAGAGAGAGTGAAGGAATGAGAGAGAGAGAGAGAAAAGGAATGAGAGAGAGAGAGAGAGAGAGAAGGAATGAGAGAGAGAGAGAGATAGAGAGAAGGAATGAGAGAGAGAGTGAAGGAATGAGAGAGAGAGAGAGAGAGAGAGAGAGAGAAGGAATGAGAGAGAGAGAGAAGGAATGAGAGAGAGAGAAGGAATGAAAGAGAGAGAGTGAAGGAATGAAAGAGAGAGAGAGTGAAGGAATGAGAGAGAGAGAGAGAAAAGGAATGAGAGAGAGAGAGAGAGAAAAGGAATGAGAGAGAGAGCGAGTGAAGGAATGAGAGAGAGAGAGAGAAGAGAGAGAGAGAGAGAATGAAGGAATGAGAGAGAGAGAGAAGGAATGAGAGAGAGAGAGAGAGAAGGAATGAGAGAGAGAGAGAGAGAGAGAGAGAGAGAGAGAGAGAGAGAAAGAGAGAGAGAAGGAATGAGAGAGTGAAGTAATGAGAGAGAGAGAGTGAAGGAATGAGAGAGAGACAGAGAAGGAATGAGAGAGAGGGAGAGACAGAGAGTGAAGGAATGAGAGAGAGAGAAGGAATGAGAGCGAGAGAGAGAGAGAGAGAGAGAGTGAAGGAATGAATGAGAGAGAGAGAGAGAGAGGAATGAGAGAGAGAGAGAAGGAATGAGAGAGAGAGAGAGAGAGAGAGAGAGAGAAGGAATGAGAGAGAGAGAAGGAATGAGAGAGAGAGAGAGAGAGAAGGAATGAGAGAGAGAGAAGGAATGAGAGAGAGAGAGAGGGAGAGAGAGAGAGAGAAGGAATGAGAGAGAGAGTGAAGGAATGAGAAAGAGAGAGAGAGAGGACCTGATACTCATTCCACACAGGGAGAGAAGTTTAGAACCCCACTCAGAGGATGTAAATAAAATGTCAAAGTCACAATGTGGATTCCTTAGCTGTACATTACAGTACATGACTAGTGTCACTCCATTCCTGTTGTTGTAACGTTACCAAACCAGTCACCTTACTACCACTACTAGTTGATAATGAACAGTAGTATGTCTTATATTTCAACTCCTACTTTAACTGTTTAGCAGCATCTTTGGTCACACCAGTTCTCCCTTCTCACCTGGGAAAGAGCAGGCCAGACAATGTAATAACTTCTGATAGTGTTATACATCCTGTAAATCTAAACCCAACCAGGCAAAGCAGCTTCCTGTACAGAGTCATTTACTAAATAAAGTTGATAAGCAGATCCAATGGAGATTGGTGATGCTGCTGTGCCACTCTCTGGGCGGTCAGGTCAAGCTGCAGTAACAAACCCAATGCCCCCATGACTATGCAGCCGTGACGTCAAACCCCTGATCTAAACCAGTTCTGTAACAACGTGAGGAGGATTTTTACACTCTATTTTTACACAATTTCTCAAGAGTACGACTGTGGCCAATCCCCTCCTCCCCCGAGTTGTGACACTTCTTCTGTGAGTTGAAATAAACCCAGAAACCTTGTTTCTTTCCCTGGCCTTTCATTGGCTGAAGAGCTAAGTCGTGACCCCCTTTTCACCGCATTCTCACACATTCCATGCATCCAAAATAGCCCAGTTTCAATCAACTAAGGGGCTTAATTGATTGCTCTATACGCAAGAGATTTAAATACACAGGGGATGGAGGGAGTGGTGGGAAGGAGATAAAAGCATGGAAGAAAATAACTAAACAGTGAATTCTGAGGTGGCAGGACACTAAATTGTGTTACATCTCTGTTATCTGTGCTAAAAATAGTCCTTCTGATGTGTAGATGAGAATGAGAAAGGCCTTTGTGAGGGCTCCAAAACAAATGTGAGTTATCTTCAGGCACTGTCAGGGGCACCTCTCCCTGGGATGGAGCAGAGGAAGGACCCCGTGGTGAGGAGTCAGGACATCCTGCTCCTCCTCCTGTGGCTGGGACTGACTGCATGGGACAGGGACTCTCAGAGGACACCTGCTGTATAAAGCCTCGTTATTGTTCTTTTATTGTTGCTCTTCTATTGTTTACTTTACTTTATTTAGTAAATCTTTCCTTAACTTTATTTTCTTAAAACTGCATTGTTGATTAAGGGCTTGTAAGTAAGCATTTCATGGTAAGGTCTACGTATGAGAAATACAATTTAATTTGCTTTGATTTGAGTGCATACTTTGGGACGATAGTAGAGACTTGGAACACTTAGAGCTACAGGTAGTGCCAGTCTGAGTGCCAGCCAGAGATCGTCAACCCGGTGTGTACACACACTCTGTCAGTGTGCCAGCTGTGTGACACTAACGTAGGCAGAGACCAGGTATAATGCCAACCAGGGGTGGCCACATTTTCTAGGTGTGGTGCACTGTGCTGGTATATCTAATAACATGTTTTCACAATGATCACAATGACAGCATGTAAGGTCTAATGTCAGACAAGAACGTTGTAACAATGTTACAGACACAGGAAGCACAGATTTGACCTAGACATTGAAATTGTAGGAGGACATATTTTTGAATTTGGGTTCTAGCGTTTCACGCAAGGTACAGGCATTCTACTTTCTCTGGGGTGCAGTTTGTGTGTGTGTGTGTGTGTGTGTGTGTGTGGTGTGTGTGTGTGTGTGTGTGTGTGTGTGTGTGTGTGTGTGTGTGTGTGTGTGTGTGATGAAAGGCGAGCATGGATTCCTTTCTGACAGGTTGGTACATCAGCCTGGTCACCAGAAACAGCCGTGGGACGTTTGAGAAGGTCCTGAGGACGTGGATATATGCCTTCCTCGGCACTCACCCCAAAACAACCAACCAATGGGACAGCACTGGGCTTGACCTCACACCACTCAGAGCCAGAGAACACTGCTAGACCCCTACACCACTCAGAGAACACTGCTAGACCACTACACCACTCAGAGCCAGAGAACACTGCTAGACCACTACACCACTCAGAGCCAGAGAACACTGCTAGACCACTACACCACTCAGAGCCAGAGAACACTGCTAGACCCCTACACCACTCAGAGAACACTGCTAGACCACTACACCACTCAGAGCCAGAGAACACTGCTAGACCACTACACCACTCAGAGCCAGAGAACACTGCTAGACCACTACACCACTCAGAGCCAGAGAACACTGCTAGACCCCTACACCACTCAGAGAACACTACTAGACCCCTACACCACTCAGAGCCAGAGAACACTGCTAGACCACTACACCACTCAGAGCCAGAGAACACTGCTAGACCACTACACCACTCAGAGCCAGAGAACACTGCTAGACCACTACACCACTCAGAGAACACTGCTAGACCACTACACCACTCAGAGCCAGAGAACACTGCTAGACCACTACACCAGTCAGAGCCAGAGAACACTGCTAGACCCCTACACCACTCAGAGAACACTGCTAGACCACTACACCACTCAGAGCCAGAGAACACTGCTAGACCACTACACCACTCAGAGCCAGAGAACACTGCTAGACCACTACACCACTCAGAGCCAGAGAACACTGCTAGACCACTACACCACTCAGAGCCAGAGAACACTGCTAGACCCCTACACCACTCAGAGAACACTGCTAGACCCCTACACCACTCAGAGAACACTGCTAGACCACTACACCACTCAGAGCCAGAGAACACTGCTAGACCACTACACCACTCAGAGCCAGAGAACACTGCTAGACCACTACACCACAGAAGTTCACAACTCTCCAGTGACCACAGAAATGATTTGATGATACAGAATAAAACATGAAAAAATGTTGCTTTCCCCTAACCTTAACTACTCAGAATGAATGCCTAAACTTAACCTTTTGAGTTGTTTCTGTTTAAAACTTGTAACCACTTGGAATGGACCCTGTAACCACGCAGAATTAACCCTGTAACCATGTGGAATGGACCCTGTAACCACAAGGAATGAAACCTGTAACCACACAGAATGAACCCTGTAACCATGTGGAACGGACCCTGTAACCACACGGAATGAACCCTGTAACCATGTGGAACGGACCCTGTAATCACGTGGAATGAACCCTGTAACCATGTGGAACGGACCCTGTAACCACACGGAATGAACCCTGTAACCATGTGGAATGGACCCTGTAACCATGTGGAATGGACCCTGTAACCACACGGAATGGACCCTGTAACCACACGGAATGAACCCTGTAACCATGTGGAATGGACCCTGTAACCATGTGGAATGGACCCTGTAACCACACGGAATGAACCCTGTAACCATGTGGAATGGACCCGGTAACCACACAGAATGAACCCTGTAACCATGTGGAATGGACCCTGTAACCACAAGGAATGAAACCTGTAACCACACAGAATGAACCCTGTAACCATGTGGAACGGACCCTGTAACCACACGGAATGAACCCTGTAACCATGTGGAACGGACCCTGTAATCACGTGGAATGAACCCTGTAACCATGTGGAACGGACCCTGTAACCACACGGGATGAACCCTGTAACCACACGGAATGAACCCTGTAACCATGTGGAACGGATCCTGTAACTAGAGGTCGACCGATTATGATTTTTCAACACCGATACCGATTATTGGAGGCCCAAAAAGCCGATACCGATTAATCAGCCGATTTCTTTTATTTATTTGTAATAATGACAATTACAACAATACTGAATGAACACTTATTTTAACTTAATATAATACATAAATAAAATCAATTTAGCCTCAAATAAATAATGAAACATGTTCAATTTGGTTTAAATAATGCAAAAACAAAGTGTTGGAGAAGAAAGTAAAAGTACAATATGTGCCATGTAAGAAAGCTAACGTTTAAGTGCCTTACTCAGAACATGGGAACATATGAAAGCTGGTGTTTCCTTTTAACATGAGTCTTCAATATTCCCAGGTAAGAAGTTTTAGGTTGTAGTTATTATAGGAATTATAGGACTATTTCTCTCTATATGATTTGTATTTCATATACCTGGTATCGAACCAGGAACACATCGACAACAGCCACCGTCGAAGCAGCGATACCCATGCAGAGCAAGGGGAACAATCACTCCCAAGTCTCAGCGCGAGTGACGTTTAAAACGCTATTAGCGCGCACCCGCTAACTAGCTAGCCATTTCACATCGGTTACACCAGCCTAATCTTGGGAGTTGACAGGCTTGAAGTCATAAACAGCGCAATACATTGCGAAAGCTGCTGGCAAAACGCACGAAAGTGCTGTTTGAATGAATGCTTATGAGCCTGCTGGTGCCTACCACCGCTCAGTCAGACTGCTCTATCAAATCATAGACTTAATTATAATATAATAAACACACATAAATACGAGCCTTAGGTCATTAATATGGTCGAATCCGGAAACTATCATCTCGAAAACAAAACGTTTTTTTTCTTTCAGTGAAATATGGAACCGGTCCATATTTTATCTAACGGGTGGCATCCCTAAGTCTAAATATTCCTGTTACATTGCACAACCTTCAATGGTATGTCATAATTACGTAAAATTCTGGAAAATTAGTTCACAATGAGCCAGGCAATGAACGCAAGAGCAGTGACACAATTTCATGTTAGCAGGCAATATTAACTAAATATGCAGGTTTAAAAATATATACTTGTGTATTGATTTTAAAGAAAGGCATTGATGTTTATGGTTAGGTACATTGGTCAACGACAATGCTTTTTCGCAAATGCGCTTAAAATGCGCGTTAAATCATCACCCGTTTGTCTAAGTAGGCTGTGATTCGATGAGAAATTAACAGGCACCGCATCGATTATATGCAATGCAGGACACGTTAGATAAACTAGTAATATCATCAACCATGTGTAGTTAACTAGTGATTATGTTAAGATTGATCGTTTTTTATAAGATAAGTTTAATGCTAGCTAGCAACTTACCTTAGCTTCTTGCTGCCTTCGCGTAACAGGTAGTCAGCCTGCCATGCAGGCTCCTCGTGGAGTGCAATGTAAGGCAGGCGGTTAGAGTGTTGGACTAGTAACCAGAAGGTTGCAAAAACGAATCCCCGAATCCCCCCTGAACAAGGCAGTTAACCCCCGTTCCTAAGCCATCATTGAAAATAAGAATGTGTTCTTAATCTGACTTGTCTAGTTAAATAAAGGTGTAAAAATAAATTTCAAAAAATATATATTTTTTTTAAATCGGCAAATCGGTGGCCAAAAATACAGATTACTGATCGTTATGAAAACTTGAAATCAGCCCTAATTAATCGGCCATTCCGATTAATCGGTCAACCTCTACCTGTAACCACACGGAATGAACCCTGTAACCATGTGGAACGGACCCTGTAACCACACGGAATGAACCCTGTAACCATGTGGAACGGACCCTGTAACCACACGGAATGAACCCTGTAACCATGTGGAACGGACCCTGTAACCACACGGAATGAACCCTGTAACCACGTGGAATGGACCCTGTAACCATGTGGAATGGATCCTGTAACCATGTGGAATGGACCCCGTAACCACGCGGAATGAGTCAAAATTAGACATGAATCCACATGACGTCCAATTCTGACTTGAAACTATGAGATCAGGTTGGGTAGAGAGAGGGCAACTCAACACCCTGTTTATTTGACCATGCTTTCTGTACACACAGATCATATTGAAAAGCACAAGTGGTCTGTAGTGGAGGAGAGGCAGAAAGAAGAAAGCCCTCTGTGTCAAGCCCTGACCTGAGAGAGACGGTTTATTTCTCTATTTTGTTAGGTCAGGGTGTGGGGTGGGCATTCTATGTTTTATATTTCTATGTTTTGGCCAGGTATGGTTTCCAATCAGAGGCAGCTGCCTATCGTTGTCTCTGATTGGGAACCATACTTAGACAGTCCTTTTTCCCTCCTTGAGTTGTGGGATGTTATTTTTGTACTGCCCGGTAAGCCTGCAAGACGTGACGGTCGTTTACCTTTGTTTATTATTTTGTTTAAGTGTTCTGAGTAAAAATAAATATCAAGATGAACACTTACCACGCTGTACCTTGGTCTACTCCTTTGGACAACCGTTACACTCTTTCCTTCCCCCTCCACAAACCCCAGCTGTCCACTCCTGATTTATGAAACACACAGGTCTCAGCAGGGGAGAAACACACACTTTCATGTGTCACTCATAATACCACACAGAGTGGAGGGCACAGAGCATCCACCATGACCACTTCTGCACACACACACACACACACACACACACACACACACACACACACACACACACACAGGGTTGTAATAGTTATTCTAATTACCTTCCTTATCTGACACCTGGCCGTCCACAAACACACCTATGGCGAAGTAAAACGTCAGGGGCATAGTTACATCATCACTCGTTCATGAAACCAAGAATGTTGTAGTATTATACTGAAACGTTATCAAACGAACAGACTGGGAATGAATGAAGCCTGAGTTAGCCTGCTGAGCTGAAGTCTAGGCATTAGCTTGGGGAGCTAACTCAAGTCTTAAGGTCTCAGGCAAGCTTACTCATCACACGAATGTGGTTCATCCAGCCCCAACTCTGTTCCAAAGGGATGTTGCTGAACGTACCAGTCTTCAACTCTCTCCCACTACATGGCCTTGCTGCTCACCCCACCTGCCCTTTTACAGCCAGTGTGGAATGTATTTATTTGATTCCGAAATTAAAAAAACCCTATTAGAGATGTCAGCGACGTTTAACATCAGAATATATCAAACTGGTGCTTCAATAGTAGTCCCAGGAATCACTCCTTTTCCAACCTTCCTCCTCCCTCTCACATTTGCAGAGCAGATGTCTTGATTAGAATGCATCAGGGATCCTGTCATCCAGGCAACGTGAGGGTGAACCCCAAAAAATTTAGACCCCTTGATGACTGTTGGGCTTAGTATACATGACAATGTTTTAAGGACAAAAACACCAGCATGGTCTCATTAGAACGTAACACAAGCGACATTAATGCCACATTCATTGACATATTCGTTATATTGTCACTTTCGGTGACAGATTACTGATGTGTTACTATAATGATGTATGTTCACTAATTCCACCTCCAATATCATTTCCTGGATGGGATCCAAAATGATACATTTAAACTATAGAACGACCACCCAATAAACCCAGATCCAGCCCCTTAAATATCCAACCAGACATTCTGATTCTGTTGGGCGAGACAGTGTTTACGTCACAGCCTGTGAAGAGCGGAGGTAGAGGAGGAGGGTCACATGTTTTACTGCTCCAGCCGTGTTTGTCTTCGTCCCAAAAGGCTCTGGTCAAAAGCAGTGCACCATGTAGGGAATAGGGTGCAATTTGGGACGCCGCCTTTAAATCATCAGGTACAAGTAAAACAAACAGCTAGAGAGGGGATGTTTAGTGTGGAGAGAAGGATCCAACTCCTGTTAATACGTGTTCATTAGTTTTAATGGCCTGTTGGCTTCTGTATGATATTAAATGGAAAAGAAAAGAACCATGCTGAGGCTAATCTAAATAAACTCAAAATCTCTCTCTCTCTCGCTTGCTCTCGCTCTTTTGCTCTCTCTCGCTCTCTTGCTCTCTCTCTCTCTCTCTTTCGAACTCATAAACACACTCTAAATGTATGTATCTCTCTGTATCTCTCTCTCTCTATCCCTCCCTCCCTCCCTCCCTCTCCAGCTTGGACACAAGCAGACTAGACAGTGGTGTGTGGAAGGAGGGTGAGAGAGGGAGACTGTATAGTTAGTATAGTTCTGCTGACTCTGCAATTTGTGGTTAAACTGGACCCACAGAACAAATGATTAAATGCATAAACCATGGTGAAGCAAGCTGAAGCTCCAGTGAACTGTCTAACTCCAAGGGTAAAAAGGAAATACTTTACTCTTGTGGTTAGTACTATGCTCCTCTCAAAGCATCTCAGACCCTTTATGATGTCTTGCCAACTGCACACATGACAATGAACATATGAGTTGGCAAGACAGCACAAAGAGATCTGGGACCAGGCTTCTCACTTGCTGCCCAGAGCCCCAGACAGGCACATCTTGGACCCACCTGAGCCCAGAGAGAGGCCATTCAGGCCAGGCAGAGTGGTCCAGATGGCCCCCTGGGGAGAAGGGCCGGAACATAAACACACCACCACCATAGAGAGACATGGCTGGTGGGCGGTGAGAGGGTGGTGGGGTGGGGGGCAGGGACCAGCTAGCACCCGTTTATTTATGGACATGTCTGGGTCTGGGGCCCATGCTACCCCCTTCTACCCCCCTGCACCACAACACCAGGGAGATGAGAGAGAAAGAGAAAGAGAAGGAGAGGAGAGGAGAGGAGAGGAGAGGAGAGGAGAGGAGAGGAGAGGAGAGGAGAGGAGAGGAGAGGAGAGGAGAGGAGAGGAGAGGAGAGGAGAGGAGAGGAGAGAGCGAGAACAAAAATACAATTACTTGACACATTGGAAAGAATTAACAAAAAAACAGAGCAAACTAGAATGCTATTTGGCCCAAAACAGAGAGTACACAGTGGCAGAATAGCTGACCACTGTGACTGACCCAAAATGAAGGAAAGCTTTGACTATGTACAGACTCAGTGAGCATAGCCTTGCTATTGAGAGAGGCCACCGTAGGCAGACCTGGCTCTCAAGAGAAGACAGGCTATGTGCACACTGCCCACAAAAATAGGTGGAAACTGAGCTGCACTTCCTAACCTCCTTCCAAATGTATGACCATATTAGAGACATATTTTACTCAGATTACACAGACCCACAAAGAATTCGACAACAAACCCAATTTCGATAAACTCCCATATCTATTGGGTGAAATACCGCAGTGTGCCATTACAGCAGCACGATTTTTGACCTGTTGCCACAAGAAAAGGGCAACCAGTGAAGAACAAACACCATTGTAAATACAACCCATATTTATGTTTATTTTTTGCTATTTAACTATTTGCACATAATATGACATTTGAAATATCTTTATTCTATTGGAACTTAAATGAGTGTAATGTTTACTGTTAATTTTGTTATTGTTTATTTCACTTTTGTTTATTCTCTATTTCACTTGCTTTGGCAACGTAAACATATGTTTCCCATGCTAATAAAGCCCTTAAATATAATTGAAATTGAATTGAATTGAGAGAGACACAGAGTGAGAGAAAGAGAGAGAGAGCGAGAGAAAGAGAGAGACAGAGAGGGAGGGATGAGACATTTATACAGAAACAGATGATGGTTTCCATGGTCAATAAACACTTTAAAAGGCCCACCTACTGTTCACTGTAACCTATAACAGCAATGCATGGGCGTGTGTTTGTTCACATGCATATCCATGTATGGGTGTGCAGAATGCACAATGAGAAATAATTGGTCTTGTACAGTATCTCTTCACACCCCTTAATTCCCAGTCCAACCTGCAAAATTAGATTGGAGCACCTCAGTAATCTAAAGAATCTCATCTGAACTGTGAGTTCAACACATACCATAAACACGGCGACGTTGCCAGAGGCATTGGCTACAGGATGACAATACTGGAGCGAGAATTCAGAGAAAACACTGTACATTTACTGGTAAAGAGGCAAAGACACAACCCACTTATAGAACGTTTTATGAACGTTATGTACTGTACACCTAACCTGGATCCTATTTATTAGTGCACACCGTAGCAAAACGTTTTGCAACGGAACACGAAAAATAGGGGTTCTTATTGGACGAGTCCAGCTACTCCCTTAATGTTTCAGTCAGTTTTCCCCCGTTTGGTGCCTAATGAACTGACTCAAGTCTCACTTTTAATCTTCGCCGAGTCTGCCTCAATTTATTTCAGCTCAATCTAAGTTTTTACAATAGGGCTTTACAGCTTAATATCCCTGTCTCCAGAAACCCAGACGTTGTAAGGTGTTTTTATGACCCCTGCAGAGTTATTTTATGCCGGGGCCAAATGTCATGCTTTTACTGTACAGTACAGGGTAGGAAGAGAGAGATGAAGGGAGAGAGATGTTTACTTTCAGTTTCAATACTTAAACCAGGGTCTGGTAACCTGGGCATACCGAATATACTGAAGTCAAACAGAGGTAGACCAGGCTAACTAGTCCTGTATTTGGGGATATGCTATAGGATATTCATTGGCCAGGTAGACCAGGCTAACTAGTCCAGTATTTGGGGCTATGCTATAGCATAGTCATGCTTATGCAGATATGTGACAAAGCCTGACAAGGTCCTGATCAGTACCCAGCTCATAAAGCCTGACAAGGTCCTGATCAGTACCCAGCTCATAAAACCTGACGAGGTCCTGATCAGTACCCAGCTCATAAAGCCTGACATGGTCCTGATCAGTACCCAGCTCATAAAACCTGACAAGGTCCTGATCAGTACCCAGCTCATAAAGCCTGACAAGGTCCTGATCAGTACCCAGCTCATAAAGCCTGACAAGGTCCTGATCAGTACCCAGCTCATAAAGCCTGACAAGGTCCTGATCAGTACCCAGCTCATAAAACCTGACAAGGTCCTGATCAGTACCCAGCTCATAAAGCCTGACAAGGTCCTGATCAGTACCCAGCTCATAAAACCTGACAAGGTCCTGATCAGTACCCAGCTCATAAAACCTGACAAGGTCCTGATCAGTACCCAGCTCATAAAACCTGACAAGGTCCTGATCAGTACCCAGCTCATAAAACCTGACAAGGTCCTGATCAGTACCCAGCTCATAAAACCTGACAAGGTCCTGATCAGTACCCAGCTCATAAAACCTGACAAGGTCCTGATCAGTACCCAGCTCATAAAACCTGACAAGGTCCTGATCAGTACCCAGCTCATAAAACCTGACAAGGTCCTGATCAGTACCCAGCTCATAAAACCTGACAAGGTCCTGATCAGTACCCAGCTCATAAATGATGACACTTGGCAGACGCTGCTTTCTGAAGCGACAGTGCACACATGTTCAACATATGATCCCTGTGGGAATTGAACTCACATCCATGTTGTAAGTGCCTTGCTCTTACAAACTGAGCCACACAGGACATATATGCTGCTACTCATGCCAATGGGAAATCTGCAGCAGAACCTCAGAAAACCCTTGATCACTCTGCTCGTCTCTCCTCTGTTCTGACACAGTGCTTCAACTAGGCCGACACTACAGTACACTACAGTACACTACAGTACAGTACATTGCCTTACACAAAGCCTGCCAACTCATGTGTTTTATGTTGCCTTTCACAAGAACCAGAACAAAAACAAGTGGGGGAGTGTTCGAAAGCCAAGTTACACATTCAGAGGAAGAGCCCTGAAACCAAGGGCCCTGAAACCAACTCTCTGTTACATTTCTCCTTGTTTAGAGAAAATAAACGATTTCAGTGAAGTCTCTTTCTCGTCTTAAACTTATTTTGTGATTTCATGATATGCACATCATCCACAGTAGAGGCACACACTAGAACATATTAGCATAAAAACATATATATAATGATAAAAAATATATTGTTTTTTTTCGTGCAAAAAGTTTTTATTCACTTTAACGTCATGGCAGCAGGGACACATTTATTAGCAGTTAATGTCATTGAAGAAAGTGCCTACTTTACAACTCTGATTCTCTTTTCTAAGTGGGAATGTTCTTGTTGCTTATTTCATTCCAGCATCGTTAAATGATTGCGTAGAGAGCAAATAAACATGGGCTAGGTGATTAGCACACTGGCCTCATGTGGCATGCATACACCCACATGCATAAACATTAAACACAGACACACACAGACACACAGCATCACCTAATTAAGACCACACTGCCTTTTAACGCCTGTTTATATCTCAGTCTTAAATTAATGCTTTGCCCAGAGCTGCTTTCAAAACAGCTCAGGGAGAACAGGGAAGGAGAGGCAGAGAGGCAGAGAGGCAGAGAGAGAGAGAGAGAGAGAGAGAGAGAGAGAGAGAGAGAGAGAGAGAGAGAGAGAGAGAGAGAGAGAGAGAGAGAGTCTTCATTCTCATCTTAGAAGAAGCCAGAAGGTAAAATAACATGTATATTATTCTACTACCAGTCTTTTTCCAGCCCTGTTTACATGTATATCCTACTACCAGTCATTTTCCAGCCCTGTTTACATGTATATTCTACTACCAGTCATTTTCCAGCCCTGTTTACATGTATATTCTACTACCAGTCATTTTCCAGCCCTGTTTGCATGTATATTCTACTACCAGTCATTGTTCAGCCCTGTTTACATGTATATCCTACTATCAGTCATTTTCCAGCCCTGTTTACATGTATATTCTACTACCAGTCATTTTCTAGCCCTGTTTACATGTATATTCTACTACCAGTCATTTTCCAGCCCTGTTTACATGTATATTCTACTACCAGTCATTTTCCAGCCCTGTTTACATGTATATTTTACTACCAGTCATTTTCCAGCCCTGTTTACATGTATATCCTGCTACCAGTCATTTTCCAGCTCTGTTTACATGTATATCCTACTACCAGTCACTCTCAGAACACCCCCAGTCTCACCTTAGCTCTAAACAAAATACAACATTACATTTAGCAGACACTCTTATTTCTCCCAGGTGGCTCTGGGATTCAAACCAGCGACCTTTTGGTTATTGTCCCAACGCTCTTAACCACTAAGCTATCTGCCGCCCTGTCAGGAATCTACACCACTGTCAGGAATCTACACCAGTGTCAGGAATCTACACCACTGTCAGGAATCTACATCACTGTCAGGCATCTATACCACTGTAAAGAATCTACACCACTGTCAGGCATCTACACCAATGTGGGAAATCTACACCACTGTCAGGCATCTACACCAATGTGGGAAATCTACACCACTGTCAGGCATCTACATCAATGTGGGAAATCTACACCACTGTCAGGCATCTACACCAATGTGGGAAATCTACACCACTTTCAGGCATCTACACCAATGTGGGAAATCTACACCACTGTCAGGCTAATCTGAT
The DNA here is from genome assembly GCF_965601325.2 of Salmo salar. Classification (NCBI taxonomy): domain Eukaryota; kingdom Metazoa; phylum Chordata; class Actinopteri; order Salmoniformes; family Salmonidae; genus Salmo; species Salmo salar. The sequence goes on from NC_138296.1 coordinate 19,059,703, forward strand.
CAAATAAATTGTGTCAGAGAAAGTTTATTCTATGTGACGTGTCCTTGTCAATTGAAACATGGCCTTAGTTGGCCATTACTTTCAGTGTCAAGAACACAGGACATCACTACAACTCCTTCTCATGCTAATGGTCAACCTTCACTAGCACAACTAGCACATCATTTATCCTAAGAACCTGTATCAAGACTGTATATAACAAGCAGAGGTATCGCTATTTACTCCACCCAGTCCATTTCTCCAACCTATTTATTACACTACCATGTCCAACGGTTGAGGAGGGAGAGAGAGAGGAAGGAGAGTGGGTGGAAAGGTTTAAATCCTGGGACCATGTCAATCAGTACCATGTGGGCTTTACTGGCAATCTGTTCCTGGCCTTGCCGCGCTGCGTTGGCGGGCGTGGAGGATGCAGAGACCCCAGGGCACACAGGGACTTCACTTGCGTCGTTAAAGTCGATAAGCTGGCAGCTAAACGCAGGGGAAGCGGGCCACCAGCAATCCCCAGAGCCTCGGACCGCCGCACTCACATTTTCCAGAACCTTGGAGAGATACTCTTTTTCTCTTCTCTCATTTAGTCGTTCTCTCCCTAGTTCGTTTGTTCATTCATTTTCTCTCCCTCTCTTTATTTCTAAATATTGATCTCCCTCAACTTCTCCATCTCACTTTTTTACTCTCTCTCCAGACTCACTTCCCAGCTCCGCTCCAGAACACTACCAGTCCAATGTCCAATTTGTGGTGCCAGAGTTTTGAAGAGGAATGGAAAAGCATGGCCCTCACATGGGGCCTGTAGGACCCTCCACCCAGCCATAGGGCCTGTAAGACCCTCCACCCAGCCATAGGACCTGTAGGACCCTCCACCCAGCCATAGGACCTGTAGGACCCTCCACCCAGCCATAGAACATGTAGGACCCTCCACCCAGCCATAGGACCTGTAGGACCCTCCACCCAGCCATAGAACATGTAGGACCCTCCACCCAGCCATAGGACCTGTAGGACCCTCCACCCAGCCATAGGACCTGTAGGACCCTCCACCCAGCCATAGGACCTGTAAAACCCTCCACCCTGCCATAGGACCTATAGGACCCTCCACGCAGCCATAGGACCTGTAGGACCCTCCACCCAGCCATAGGACCTGTAAAACCCTCCACCCAGCCATAGAACCTGTAGGACCCTCCACGCAGCCATAGGACCTGTAGGACCCTCCACCCAGCCATAGGACCTGTAAAACCCTCCACCCAGCCATAGGACCTGTAGGACCCTCCACCCAGCCATAGGACCTGTAGGACCCTCCACCCAGCCATAGGACCTGTAGGACCCTCCACCCAGCCATAGGACCTGTAGGACCCTCCACCCAGCCATAGGACCTGTAAGACCCTCCACCCAGCCATAGAACCTGTAGGACCCTCCACCCAGCCATAGGACCTGTAGGACCCTCCACGCAGCCATAGGACCTGTAGGACCCTCCACCCAGCCATAGGACCTGTAGGACCCTCCACCCAGCCATAGGACCTGTAGGACCCTCCACCCAGCCATAGAACCTGTAGGACCCTCCACCCAGCCATAGGACCTGTAGGACCCTCCACCCAGCCATAGAACCTGTAGGACCCTCCACCCAGCCATAGGACCTGTAGGACCCTCCACCCAGCCATAGGACCTGTAGGACCCTCCACCCAGCCATAGGGCCTGTAGGACCCTCCACCCAGCCATAGGGCCTGTAGGACCCTCCACCCAGCCATAGGACCTGTAGGACCCTCCACCCAGCCATAGGACCTGTAAGACCCTCCACCCAGCCATAGGACCTGTAGGACCCTCCACCCAGCCATAGAACCTGTAGGACCCCCCACCCAGCCATAGGACCTGTAGGACCCTCCACCCAGCCATAGGACCTGTAAAACCCTCCACCCAGCCATAGGGCCTGTAGGACCCTCCACCCAGCCATAGGACCTGTAGGACCCTCCACCCAGCCATAGAACCTGTAGGACCCTCCACCCAGCCATAGAACCTGTAGGACCCTCCACCCAGCCATAGAACCTGTAGGACCCTCCACCCAGCCATAGGGCCTGTAGGACCCCCCACCCAGCCATAGGACCTGTAGGATCCTCCACCCAGCCATAGGGCCTGTAAGACCCTCCACCCAGCCATAGGACCTGTAGGACCCTCCACCCAGCCATAGGACCTGTAGGACCCTCCACGCAGCCATAGAACCTGTAGGACCCTCCACCCAGCCATAGGACCTGTAGGACCCTCCACCCAGCCATAGGACCTGTAGGACCCTCCACCCAGCCATAGGACCTGTAGGACCCTCCACCCAGCCATAGAACCTGTAGGACCCTCCACGCAGCCATAGGACCTGTAGGACCCTTCACCCAGCCATAGAACCTGTAGGACCCTTCACCCAGCCATAGAACCTGTAGGACCCTCCACGCAGCCATAGGACCTGTAGGACCCTTCACCCAGCCATAGAACCTGTAGGATCCTCCACCCAGCCATAGAACCTGTAGGACCCTTCACCCAGCCATAGGACCTGTAGGACCCTTCACCCAGCCATAGGACCTGTAGGACCCTTCACCCAGCCATAGGACCTGTAGGACCCTCCACGCAGCCATAGAACCTGTAGGACCCTCCACGCAGCCATAGGACCTGTAAGACCCTTCACCCAGCCATAGGACCTGTAGGACCCTCCACCCAGCCATAGAACCTGTAGGACCCTCCACCCAGCCATAGGACCTGTAGGACCCTCCACCCAGCCATAGGACCTGTAGGACCCTTCACCCAGCCATAGAACCTGTAGGATCCTCCACCCAGCCATAGAACCTGTAGGACCCTTCACCCAGCCATAGGACCTGTAGGACCCTTCACCCAGCCATAGAACCTGTAGGACCCTCCACGCAGCCATAGAACCTGTAGGACCCTCCACCCAGCCATAGGGCTTGTAAGACCCTCCACCCAGCCATAGGGCTTGTAAGACCCTCCACCCAGCCATAGGGCTTGTAAGACCCTCCACCCAGCCATAGGGCCTGTAAGACCCTCCACCCAGCCATAGGGCCTGTAAGACCCTCCACCCAGCCATAGGACCTGTAGGACCCTCCACCCAGCCATAGGACCTGTAGGACCCTCCACCCAGCCATAGGACCTGTAAGACCCTCCACCCAGCCATAGGGCTTGTAAGACCCTCCACCCAGCCTGGACTACCACAAGCTCCACAGTCAATCCTCCCTGAGGCCACTATCACACTGCAATACCACCCTGTGTTTAACTGCCATAGCCGAGGTAGTAAAGCACAATTAATACAGTAAAACCAGCTTTTATAAATGTCAAATATTCACTTATTTTTTTAATGTGGACTTTCCTGTTTTCATAGCAGGTTTGAAATACCGAAATCCTCTGGATTGTGGGTTGAAGAGTGAATGCATATGTGGATGTAGTTAAAGGGGTTTCTGTGTCGCAGCAGCAGAGGGAGATATGTGGGAGAGGAGAAGAGAGGCTGGCAGAGTTTACAGAGGAGGAGTTCAGGCTTTGCAAACACAGTGGGAACACACACAAACACACATATCCACCTCACACAAACGGTCCCTTGCTTACACCACACTAGTGTAACACACCCACACCACCACTAACCACCTCGCTGTGTGTGTGTGTGTGTGTGTGTGTGTGTGTGTGTGTGTGTGTGTGTGTGTGTGTGTGTGTGTGTGTGTGTGTGTGTGTGTGTGTGTGTGTGTGTGTGTGTGTGTGTGTGTGTGTGTGTGTGTGGTGTGTGTTCGTGCATGCATGCAAGAGGCTGTGTGCACATATCCACAGGGCCTTCAAGACCGTTCAAGGATGCCTTGCTTTACAGCTGTCCTCAACCCACACATGTGCACCTCATTTGGAGCTGCTGATGATCTGGTGTAGGGGATGGGGTGGAAGTACAGGGTCTTGGGGGGTGGGTCATTTAGATATTTGATTTTGAATTTTAGGACCCCTTTAGGTATCAAAATAAAAAAATGAATTTGGCTTTTACTACTATATCAATAGAATTACATTGAATAACAAATTCATCAATGGCAAAAAAAATACAGTAAAAAAATAAGTCATAAGGAATAAGTCTGTCCTATATATACAGTAGGATATATAAGAAAGATCAGTAAATATATATATACACACTACCATTCAAAAGTTTGGGGTCACTTAGAAATGTCCTTGTTTTTTAAAGAAAAGCATTTCATTTGTCCATTAAAATAACATTGATCAGAAATACAGTGTAGACATTGTTAATGTTGTAAATGACTATTGTAGCTGGAAACGGCAGATTTTTAATGGAATATCTACATAGGTGTACAGAGACCCATTATCAGCAACCATCACTCCTGTGTTCCAATGGCACGTTGTGTTAGCTAATCCAAGTTTATCATTTTAAAAGGCTAATTGATCATTAGAAAACCCTTTTGCAATTATGTTAGCACAGCTGAAAACTGTTGTCCTGATTAAAGAACCAATAAAACTGGCCTTCTTTAGACTAGTTGAGTATCTGGAGCATCAGCATTTGTGGGTTTGATTACAGGCTTAAAACAGCCAGAAACAAAGACCTTTCTTTTGAAACTCGTCAGTCTATTCTTGTTCTGAGAAATTATGGATATTCCATGTGAGAAATTGCCAAGAAACTGAAGATCTCATACAACGCTGTGTACTACTCCCTTCACAGAACAGAGCAAACTGGCTCTAAACAGAATAGAAAGAGGAGTGGGAGGCCCCGATGCACAACTGAGCAAGAGGACAAGTACATTAGAGTGCCTAGTTTGAGAAACAGACGCCTCACAAGTCCTCAACTGGCAGCTTCATTAAATAGTACCTGCAAAACACCAGTCTCAACGTCAACAGTGAAGAGGCGACTCCAGGACGCTGGCCTTCTAGGTAGAGTTCCTCTGTCCAGTGTCTGTGTTCTTTACCCCATCTTAATCTTTTATTTTAATTGGCCAGTCTGAGATATGGATTTTTCTTTGCAACTCTGCCTAGAACGCCTCGCCTGTTGACGTTGAGACTGGTGTTTTGCGGGTACTATTTACACCCAGTAACTTTTCAGCCCTGTTTACATGTATATCCTACTACCGGTCATTTTCCAGCCCTGTTTACATGTATATCCTACTACCAGTCATTTTCCAGCCCTGTTTACATGTATATCCTACTACCAGTCATTTTCCAGCCCTGTTTACATGTATACCCTACTACCAGTATATTTTCCAGCCCTGTTTACATGTATATCCTACTACCAGTCATTTTCCAGCCCTGTTTACATGTATATTCTACTACCAGTCATTTTCCAGCCCTGTTTACATGTATATCCTACTACCAGTCATTTTCCAGCCCTGTTTACATGTATACCCTACTACCAGTATATTTTCCAGCCCTGTTTACATGTATATCCTACTACCAGTCATTTTCCAGCCCTGTTTACATGTATATCCTGCTAACAGTCACTTTTCAGCCCTGTTTATATGTATATCCTACCACCAGTCACTTTTCAGCCCTGTTTACATGTATATCCTACTACCAGTCATTTTCCAGCCCTGTTTACATGTGTTATTTCATTGTTTTGTCTTCACTATTATTCTACAATGTAATAAAATAGTAAAAATAAAGAAAAACCCTGTAATGAGAAGGTGTGTCCAGTCTTTTGACTGGTACTGTATATATATTGGTTCTACTCAATAAATGGTGTTTACATGCACTTTGACTGCCTGCTGTAAAGCATATTACAGTCCCTCCCCAGCCCAGCCCATTCCATACACCTGAGGTCTGTGTGTCAGTGACTGGTGGAGGAGAGCAGACGCCCAGTGTGAATGATTAACCAGAGAAACAGTAGACGGAGTTCGGCTGAACTACGACCCACAACCTGACAGCCACTCTCCCCTCCCTCCCTCCCTCCCTCCCTCCCTCCCTCCATGCCTGAACTCCACCTCACTGTGCCCGCCACACCACACCATAGGGTCATGTTCATGAATGTTGGGTAAACATTTTAAAACGTTTTGCAACAGAAAACTAAAACAAGCGTTTCTGATTGGACAAGAAATGCTCAACCCTCCCTGTTTTGATCTGTTTTCTTCTGATAAGTGCCTAATGCACAAAGCCTGAGAAACTGTCTTTAGGAAAACATTATCTCGCAAAACACCACCGGGGAGACAGCTTCTGACTGACTGTCAGTCTGTCTGACTGTACATGTTTTGTCAGGTAGGAGGGAGGGAAGGCTGAGAAAAGAGCCTACCCTAGTGTTGTTGATCCACATCTACTGAAGGATTTACACAACCCATCCAACTTTTCACTGGGAAAGTTAAAGTGAGATGTCAGAGATACGCAAAGTAATGAATGTCTCACTATTCAGTCATGTGGTGGGTTTAATACTATCGATGGGTTTGACCCAGGGAATAATGTCAACACAGAACATGTAGGCAATAGCAAGCTGACACTTTCCCTGATCAAGAACATAGAATGGGGTGAAAAGTGTGGGTGAGAAACAGAAGAGAGAGCGAGTGAGAGCAAGAGAGAGAGAAGAGAGAGAGGATGTGAGAGGGAGAGAGAGAGAAGAGAGAGAATGAGTAAAAGTGTAAAATATTAGAAAAAAGAGAAAAAACTATATAAATTGGGCCAAACAAAGTGGATAAGCAACAGTTTGGTTTTAAATGTCCGATATGCTAAAGGGACCAGGGAGTTGATCAGGTTGAATTCTGGATAATTCTGCAGATGACAGTGATAACATGCAGTGTGGGTGTGTCTGTCTCTGCAGGCAGGTGGCTAAGGGTGGTTAAAGGGACGTGCTAACAAAGAGAGCTCTGATTGGCTGCTGACCTTGGCCTGCCTGGTACATTTCAGGTGCCACTGCACAAGACTGGAAAGGTGTGGTCAGAAAAACACACACACGCATGCGCACATACGCACGCACGCACGCACACACACACACACACACACACACACACACACACACACACACACACACACACACACACACACACACACACACACACACACACACACACACACACACACACACACATACATACATACATATATATATATATATAGAAATGCAACACAGTACACATGCATTAATAAATATATGCATGTTGGCACACACACACACACACCCCCCACATGTGAATACACTGCAGACACAGGACAAAGTACGTCTCATGTCTCCACAGCCTCTCTCTCCCTCCCTGGTGCCCTCCCTGGTTGCCTCCCTGGTGCCCTCCCTGGTTCCCTCCCTCTCTTTCTTCATAATCCCTGAAAGCCAGGAAGCTACAGAACTAAGCTGGTTGAATCACACAAAATCTGATTTGTTGAAAGCAAATTTGGTCGACATTCAACTATGTACAGCTGCCAGAGAGACATTTCACTGTTTATTCTGACAGATTTTGGCCTCCCCAAACGCACAACGCAAAAGCGGCACTGATTGACTGATATCTTATAGGAAAATGTAAGTAAATTGATGCAAAGGTATTGCCTTAAAAGTATATTAAATACAAACGCTAGATACTGTATCATAGTGAATCAAGGACTAAGCTTCAGGGGAGCTTTAAATATCAACATGTAATCAGTGTTGTCTTTGCTTCGTGAACTGTCCTTGATTGCATTGTCAGTATAGCAGTGGACAACGGAAAGAGACTGTATTGCTAATGCTTACAGGGGCTATAAAAGTATTCTCATTTGGTTCTGGGTGTTGACATAACTAAGTAAAAGTCCTATAGAGATCCAATGAATGAACCTGACACACATGGAACACGCGTTCCAGCAGAAATGAACACACACACACACACACACACAGGACACCTGTGGGAACTGAATTATGATCTTGTATTTATACCGGAACCATAACTGCCACCCAATCATAAGCCATTCCACCTCCTTCCCTCCGCCATGTCACCTGCAGCTCTGTTTCTCTCTCTCTCTCGTTATGTCTGTCTCTCTCTGTTTCTCTCTCTCATTATGTCTGTTTTTCTCTCTCTCACTCTCTCTCTCTCTCTCTCTCTCTCTCTCTCTCTCTCTCTCGTTATGTCTGTCTCTCTCTCTGTTTCTCTCTCATTATGTCTGTTTCTCTCTCTCTCTCTCGTTATGTCTGTCTCTCTCTGTTTCATGTCTGAAGTGCAGACAGAGAGCTGGACGCGGGCAAACAGTAAGACATGCAGAGTTGCCAAGTTTCCATGTGTTCCAGCAGGGCACAGAAATATATCCTGCTTCCAACAGACCCAAATTGACTGGTCCTGTGCCACAGAAAAATATCCTGCTTCCAACAGACCCAACCTGACTGGTCCTGTGCCACAGAAAAATACCTTTCTTCCAACAGACCCAACCTGACTGGTCCTGTGCCACAGAAAAATACCTTTCTTCCAACAGACACAACCTGACTGGTCCTGTGCCACAGAAAAATACCTTTCTTCCAACAGACCCAACCTGACTGGTCCTGTGCCACAGAAAAATACCTTTCTTCCAACAGACCCAACCTGACTGGTCCTGTGCCACAGAAAAATACCTTTCTTCCAACAGACCCAAACTGACTGGTCCTGTGCCACAGAAAAATACCTTTCTTCCAACAGACCCAAACTGACTGGTCCTGTGCCACAGAAAAATATCCTGCTTCCAACAGACCCAACCTGACTGGTCCTGTGCCACAGAAAAATAACCTGCTTCCAACAGACCCAACCTGACTGGTCCTGTGCCACAGAAAAATAACCTGCTTCCAACAGACCCAACCTGACTGGTCCTGTGCCACCGCACCCACGTCCATCTATATCTCTCACCATAGGAGTTGTCTATACAGCACAAACAAATCTGGGAGCAGAATATGGCAGAATGGCATTAGCCTCTACAGACAGGAACGATATGAAGCTGACACCGTGACAGATGTACAGAGTGGTACAGTACACTTTATTGTAGTTCACTTGTAGGTTATGTGTTATCTGTGTGGGTCGGTACACACAGAGGCAGATTACTGCTTTGATCTTCAAAGAGAGATGGGCTTCAACGAGGGGCAATAACAAGATAATAATGACCACCTAGGGTTGTTCTAAATGGCACACTATTCCCTACACAGGCCTATGGGCCCTGGTCACATGGTAGTGCACTACATAGGGAACAGGGCGACTTTTTGAAAAAAAACAATCCCAATCTAGAGCCATTACTCCACAGATCACAGAGTTGCGCTGGCCTTATAGCAACAGCAATATCTTACCCTGCCAGGGTGGGTGCTATATCCATTCCATAGTGCCACAGTGCCCCCTGGTGGTGAAGATTGAGATTCTATTGTCGTTTCATAGGAGCGGGTGTGTGAGCACCGCGAAGCAAACTACCTCTCAGAAATACCTCATCGACTACCATCAGGCCGAGCTCATGTAACTCCAGCTGTTGATAGTCGTTGCTGTAGTTGTCATGACATATTCCTAACGTCTGATCACGTTATGACAACGTTAGTAAGTAGCCTTGGTTTGTTGGAGCCGGAGCGGCTCATAGGAGCAGAAACCCATCTCCTGTTTCTGTAGTGTGAGGCAGCTGTACAGGTACACCCCTTGGACAGGATGCTAATCTATTGCAGGGCAATGTAAGTAGGTTACAAGTATTTGGTTGACAATAGAAGTTTGGACATGAAGGAGTGAAGGACTCCAACTGAACATGTTTCCACATTTTCCACTTGTTGTCACTGTAAACTGTTACAAGAAGTATGTCAATAGGTGTGATAAAACATCACAATATCTTATCAAACAAGGTTTTCAGAGGGCACATCTATGAGAACACGTCAAAGAACACTGTTTCAGAGCAGGGCTCTTGTCTCCAAAATGACGGCTACAGATTGTGAGAAATCTTAGGCAACAGTGCCACCATGTGGTGGAGGTGACACACTTCAACATTTCTGGGTTCTCATGAAATGACTACACTTGGCTATGTCTCAATTGCACACAAAAAATAAGTAAGAAATTGCTGCAATTATAGACTTAATTTCTGTAATACAATCGCAATGATGAAGTAAGTATGTCTGTACCACCTGATGTAAAAACAGTATGGTGGGAGTTCATCATTAGACTTTTACCTGTTCATTATTTTAGATCAGTGAAATGAAGGAGAGGAGGTGAGGAGGGGACAGAACATGTAGACAAGTGAGAAATAGTTATCTTACATTGATCCAAGATAACTAGTATAAAACACATGCAGAAAGTCTTATAAAGATGTGGCCTATTGTTAACAGTTATGGCCACGTCCTAAGTGGGGAAGCAAACAAGAGAAGCCTTAGACAACAGAAGTCTCTAGACAACTCTATGGAAGATGACACAATAGTAGTTAGCAAGCTTCTAAAACTATGGGAAACTAAAACATTCCATTCCATTTCCAATCAGGTCATGTTAAAAGCACAGTGGTGAACTAGTCATTGGGTAATGTACCTTGTAAAGAACGAGATGTAATCATGCCCCTAGTGGCTGTACCTGGTAAACAACGTCAAAACAGTGCAAGAATTGTATTTCACCAGAGGGGGAGCCAAACCCAAGGACATAAATGGCACAAATCATTATAGTGTCTGGAGAAAGATATGTCATAACCACAAAGAGTATTTAGATTAAAAACAGGAACTAAATACATTCTAAAGCTTTATGGTTAGGCTTAGTATTGATACACCCGCAATAACATCTGCTAAACATGTGCATGTGACCAATAACAGTTGATTTGATTTGAGATCATTCCAGAAGAATTCAACAGGTGAAGAATAAATGTACCATTGTGCTGTCGTTACAATTGATCAAACATCTGATCGAAACAAAGATCCTACTGCTTTGAGATGATCATCCTCTTTCATGTAACCTGCAATGGTAAAATCCTCAATTAATGCAGTGCTCCATACAATCAGTTTCTAGGCTGCGTTTCATTCCAAAGTTGTCCCATCCCTTCTGCGAGGCAGGCACCTGGTCGGGTAGGGGTGTGTCCAAATAATATCTCCTTTCTCCTGCCAATCAGCAGTTGAAACAATTGCTCAGCACATGTGGGAACTTCAAGACTGTTGGAAAAGCATTCCAAGTGAAGCTGGTTGAGAGAATGCCAAGAGTGTGCAAAGCTGTCATCAAGGCAAAGGGTGGCTACTTTGAAGAATCTAAAATATATTTTCATTTGTTTAACACTTTTTTGCTTACTACATGAGTCCATATGTGTTATTTCATAGTTTTGATGTCTTTACTGTTATTCAACAATGTAGAAAATAGTACAAATAAAGAAAAACCCTTGAATAAGTAGGTGTCCAAACTTTTGACTGGTACTGTATATCCCTCTACCAGTCACTTTCCAGCCCTGTTTACATGTACATCCTACTACCAGTCATTCTTCAGCACTGTTTACATGTATATCCTACTACCAGTCATTTTCCAGCCCTGTTTACATGTATATCCTACTACCAGTCATTTTCCAGCCCTGTTTACATGTATATTCTACTACCAGTCACTTTACAGCCCTGTTTACATGTAAATCCTGCTACCAGTCATTTTCCAGCCCTGTTTAAATGTATATTCTACTACCAGTCACTTTCCAGGCCTGTTTACGTGTAAATCCTACTACCAGTCACTTTACAGCCCTGTTTACATGTAAATCCTACTACCAGTCATTTTCCAGCCCTGTTTACATGTATATCCTACTACCAGACATTTTCCAGCCCTGTTCACATGTAAATCCTACTACCAGTCATTTTCCAGCCCTGTTTACATGTATATCCTACTACCAGTCATTTTCCAGCCCTGTTTATATGTATATACTACTACCAGTAATTTTCCAGCCCTGTTTACATGTATATTCTACTACCAGTAATTTTCCAGCCCTGTTTACATGTATATTCTACTACCAGTCAATTTACAGCCCTGTTTACATGTATATCCTGCTACCAGTCATTTTCCAGCCCTGTTTACATGTATATCCTGCTACCAGTCATTTTCCAGCCCTGTTTACATGTATATCCTGCTACCAGTCATTTTCCAGCTCTGTTTACATGTATATCCTGCTACCAGTCATTTTCCAGCCCTGTTTACATGTATATCCTACTACCAGTCATTTTCCAGCCATGTTTACATGTATATTCTACTACCAGTCATTTTCCAGTCATGTTTACATGTATATCCTGCTACCAGTCACTTTCCAGCCCTGTTTACATGTACATCCTACTACCAGTCATTGTTCAGCCCTGTTTACATGTATATCCTACTACCAGTCATTTTCCAGCCCCATTTACATGTATATCCTACTACCAGTCATTTTCCAGCCCTGTTTACATGTATATCCTACTACCAGTCATTTTCCAGCCCTGTTTACATGAACCCTGCTACCAGTCATTTTCCAGCCCTGTTTACATGTATATCCCACTACCAGTCATTTTCCAGCCCTGTTTACATGTATATTCTACTACCATTCACTTTACAGCCCTGTTTACATGTAAATCCTGCTACCAGTCATTTTCCAGCCCTGTTTACATGTATATTCTACTACCAGTCATTTTCCAGCCATGTTTACATGTATATCCTGCTACCATGTACATATCTACCTCAAACTACTCCAGTATCCCAGCACATTGTACATCTGGTATCGGCACTGACCATGTATATACCTTCCTCTCTCTTATTTCTCATATTTCCTTTATTATATATATACAAATCTTTTGAAATATTAGTTAAACTATTTTGATATTGATTACTGCACTGTTGGGTACAGCTTGCAAGTTAAGTATTTCACTGTACTGTACATGAGATAATTACATTTTAACTGGAACATTATCACTACATAAATGCTTCACGAATCATATACGCCTATGTCACACTCCATAAATGGTGTATAAACATACATAGTGCACTTTGTCACGTTTGGCATTTCACCCTACAGTGGAAATTGTTGTCAACCTTTACACACCATTTGTATAAACACGCTTACAGATTTGTAAAGTAATTTATGTAGTGCTTACGAAGCTATATAAAGCCTTTATAAGTCGTAATTTGTTGAAAGTGGGACTGAATAAATAATACATGCCATTTATCGGAAGCTTCTATCCAAAGTGACTTATAGCTACAAGAACGTACATGCGGGTGGTGGCGAACCCACTACTCATGTGTTGCAAGCGGCATGCTCTACCAACTGGTCTACAGAGGACCATACTCTACCAACTGGTCTACAGAGGACCATACTCTACCAACTGATCTACAGAGGACCATGCTCTACCAACTGGTCTACAGAGGACCGTGCTCTACCAACTGGTCTACAGAGGACCATGCTCTACCAACTGGTCTACAGAGGACCATACTCTACCAACTGATCTACAGAGGACCATGCTCTACCAACTGATCTACAGAGGACCATGCTCTACCAACTGGTCAACAGAGGACCATACTCTACCAACTGATCTACAGAGGACCATGCTCTACCAACTGGTCTACAGAGGACCATACTCTACCAACTGGTCTACAGAGGACCATGCTCTACCAACTGGTCTACAGAGGACCATACTCTACCAACTGGTCTACAGAGGACCATGCTCTACCAACTGGTCAACAGAGGACCATACTCTACCAACTGGTCTACTGAGGACCATGCTCTACCAACTGATCTACAGAGGACCATACTCTACCAACTGATCTACAGAGGACCATACTCTACCAACTGATCTACAGAGGACCATGCTCTACCAACTGGTCTACAGAGGACCATGCTCTACCAACTGGTCAACAGAGGACCATGCTCTACCAACTGGTCTACAGAGGACCATGCTCTACCAACTGGTCTACAGAGGACCATACTCTACCAACTGGTCTACAGAGGACCATACTCTACCAACTGGTCTACAGAGGACCATGCTCTACCAAATGGTCAACAGAGGACCATACTCTACCAACTGGTCTACAGAGGACCATGCTCTACCAACTGGTCTACAGAGGACCATGCTCTACCAACTGGTCTACAGAGGACCATGCTCTACCAACTGGTCTACAGAGGACCATGCTCTACCAACTGGTCTACAGAGGACCATGCTCTACCAACTGGTCTACAGAGGACCATACTCTACCAACTGGTCTACAGAGGTCCATACTCTACCAACTGGTCTACAGAGGACCATGCTCTACCAACTGGTCTACAGAGGACCATACTCTACCAACTGGTCTACAGAGGACCGTGCTCTACCAACTGGTCTACAGAGGACCGTGCTCTACCAACTGGTCTACAGAGGACCGTGCTCTACTAACTGATCTACAGAGAACCATACTCTACCAACTGGTCTACAGAGGACCATGCTCTACCAACTGATCTACAGAGAACCATACTCTACCAACTGGTCTACAGAGGACCATACTCTACCAACTGGTCTACAGAGGACCATGCTCTACTAACTGATCTACAGAGGACCATGCTCTACCAACTGATCTACAGAGGACCATACTCTACCAACTGGTCTACAGAGGACCATACTCTACCAACTGATCTACAGAGAACCATACTCTACCAACTGGTCTACAGAGGACCATACTCTACCAACTGGTCTACAGAGGACCATGCTCTACCAACTGATCTACAGAGAACCATACTCTACCAACTGGTCTACAGAGGACCATACTCTACCAACTGGTCTACAGAGGACCATGCTCTACTAACTGATCTACAGAGGACCATACTCTACCAACTGGTCTACAGAGGACCATGCTCTACCAACTGATCTACAGAGGACCATGCTCTACCAACTGATCTACAGAGGACCATACTCTACCAACTGGTCTACAGAGGACCATGCTCTACCAACTGGTCTACAGAGGACCATGCTCTACCAACTGGTCTACAGAGGACCATACTCTACCAACTGGTCTACAGAGGACCATACTCTACCAACTGGTCTACAGAGGACCGTGCTCTACCAACTGGTCTACAGAGGACCGTGCTCTACCAACTGGTCTACAGAGGACCGTGCTCTACTAACTGATCTACAGAGAACCATGCTCTACTAACTGATCTACAGAGGACCATACTCTACCAACTGGTCTACAGAGGACCATGCTCTACCAACTGGTCTACAGAGGACCATGCTGTACCAACTGATCTACAGAGGACCATGCTCTACCAACTGGTCTACAGAGGACCATGCTCTACCAACTGGTCTACAGAGGACCATGCTCTACCAACTGGTCTACAGAGGACCATGCTCTACTAACTGATCTACAGAGAACCATGCTCTACTAACTGATCTACAGAGGACCATGCTCTACCAACTGGTCTACAGAGGACCATGCTCTACCAACTGGTCTACAGAGGACCATGCTCTACCAACTGATCTACAGAGGACCATGCTCTACCAACTGGTCTACAGAGGACCATGCTCTACCAACTGGTCTACAGAGGACCATGCTCTACCAACTGGTCTACAGAGGACCATGCTCTACCAACTGATCTACAGAGGACCATGCTCTATCAACTGGTCTACAGAGGACCATGCTCTACCAACTGATCTACAGAGGACCATGCTCTACCAACTGGTCTACAGAGGACCATACTCTACCAACTGGTCTACAGAGGACCATGCTCTACCAACTGGTCTACAGAGGACCATACTCTACCAACTAATCTACAGAAGACCATGCTCTACCAACTGGTCTACAGAGGACCATGCTCTACCAACTGATCTACAGAGGACCATGCTCTACCAACTGGTCTACAGAGGACCATGCTCTACAAACTGGTCTACAGAGGACCATGCTCTACTAAAAGATCTACAGAGGACAATGATCTACTAACTGATCTACAGAGGACCATGCTCTACCAACTGGTCTACAGAGGACCATGCTCTACCAACTGGTCTACAGAGGACCATGCTCTACCAACTGGTCTACAGAGGACCATGCTCTACCAACTGGTCTACAGAGGACCATGCTCTACCAACTGGTCTACAGAGGACCATGCTCTACCAACTGGTCTACAGAGGACCATGCGCTACCAACTGGTCTACAGAGGACCATGCTCTACCAACTGGTCTACAGAGGACCATACTCTACCAACTGGTCTACAGAGGACCGTGCTCTACCAACTGGTCTACAGAGGACCATGCTCTACCAACTGGTCTACAGAGGACCGTGCTCTACTAACTGATCTACAGAGAACCATGCTCTACTAACTGATCTACAGAGGACCATACTCTACTAACTGGTCTACAGAGGACCATGCTCTACCAACTGGTCTACAGAGGACCATGCTCTAATGAACTGGTCTACAGAGGACCATGCTCTACCAACTGATCTACAGAGGACCATGCTCTACCAACTGGTCTACAGAGGACCATGCTCTACCAACTGGTCTACAGAGGACCATGCTCTACCAACTGGTCTACAGAGGACCATGCTCTACCAACTGGTCTACAGAGGACCATACTCTACCAACTGATCTACAGAGGACCATGCTCTACCAACTGGTCTACAGAGGACCATGCTCTACCAACTGATCTACAGAGGACCATGCTCTACCAACTGATCTACAGAGGACCATGCTCTACCGACTGGTCTACAGAGGACCATGCTCTACCAACTGATCTACAGAAGACCATGCTCTACCAACTGATCTACAGAGGACCATACTCTACCAACTGATCTACAGAGGACCATGCTCTACCAACTGGTCTACAGAGGACCATGCTCTACCAACTGGTCTACAGAGGACCATACTCTACCAACTGATCTACAGAAGACCATGCTCTACCAACTGATCTACAGAGGACCATACTCTACCAACTGGTCTACAGAGGACCATACTCTACCAACTGATCTACAGAAGACCATGCTCTACCAACTGGTCTACAGAGGACCATACTCTACCAACTGATCTACAGAAGACCATGCTCTACCAACTGATCTACAGAGGACCATACTCTACCAACTGGTCTACAGAGGACCATGCTCTACCAACTGATCTACAGAAGACCATGCTCTACCAACTGATCTACAGAGGACCATACTCTACCAACTGATCTACAGAGGACCATGCTCTACCAACTGGTCTACAGAGGACCATGCTCTACCAACTGATCTACAGAGGACCATGCTCTACCAACTGGTCTACAGAGGACCATACTCTACCAACTGATCTACAGAGGACCATGCTCTACCAACTGGTCTACAGAGGACCATGCTCTACCAACTGATCTACAGAGGACCATACTCTACCAACTGATCTACAGAGGACCATGCTCTACCAACTGGTCTACAGAGGACCATGCTCTACCAACTGATCTACAGAGGACCATGCTCTACCAACTGGTCTACAGAGGACATGCTCTACCAACTGATCTACAGAGGACCATGCTCTACCAACTGATCTACAGAGGTCCATGCTCTACTAACTGATCTACAGAGGACCATGCTCTACCAACTGATCTACAGAGGACCATGCTCTACCAACTGGTCTACAGAGGACATGCTCTACCAACTGATCTACAGAGGACCATGCTCTACCAACTGATCTACAGAGGTCCATGCTCTACCAACTGGTCTACAGAGGACCATGCTCTACCAACTGGTCTACAGAGGACCATGCTCTACCAACTGGTCTACAGAGGACCATGCTCTACCAACTGGTCTACAGAGGACCATGCTCTACCAACTGGTCTACAGAGGACCATGCTCTACCAACTGGTCTACAGAGGACCATGCTCTACCAACTGGTCTACAGAGGACCATGCTCTACCAACTGGTCTACAGAGGACCATGCTCTACCAACTGGTCTACAGAGGACCATGCTCTACCAACTGGTCTACAGAGGACCATGCTCTACCAACTGATCTACAGAGGTCCATGCTCTACCAACTGGTCTACAGAGGACCATGCTCTACCAACTGGTCTACAGAGGACCATACTCTACCAACTGATCTACAGAGGACCATGCTCTACCAACTGGTCTACAGAGGACCATGCTCTACCAACTGGTCTACAGAGGTCCATGCTCTACCAACTGGTCTACAGAGGACCATGCTCTACCAACTAATCTACAGAGGACCATGCTCTACCAACTGGTCTACAGAGGACCATGCTCTACCAACTGGTCTACAGAGGACCATGCTCTACCAACTGGTCTACAGAGGACCATACTCTACCAACTGATCTACAGAGGACCATGCTCTACCAACTGGTCTACAGAGGACCATGCTCTACCAACTGATCTACAGAGGACCATGCTCTACCAACTGGTCTACAGAGGACCATGCTCTACCAACTGGTCTACAGAGGACCATACTCTACCAACTGATCTACAGAGGACCATGCTCTACCAACTGGTCTACAGAGGACCATGCTCTACCAACTGGTCTACAGAGGACTATACTCTACCAACTGATCTACAGAGGACCATGCTCTACTAACTGGTCTACAGAGGACCATGCTCTACTAAAAGATCTACAGAGGACAATGATCTACTAACTGATCTACAGAGGACCATGCTCTACCAACTGATCTACAGAGGACCATGCTCTACCAACTGATCTACAGAGGACCATGCTCTACCAACTGATCTACAGAGGACCATGCTCTACCAACTGGTCTACAGAGGACCATGCTCTACCAACTGGTCTACAGAGGACCATGCTCTACCAACTGGTCTACAGAGGACCATGCTCTACCAACTGGTCTACAGAGGTCCATGCTCTACCAACTGGTCTACAGAGGACCATGCTCTACCAACTGGTCTACAGAGGACCATGCTCTACCAACTGGTCTACAGAGGACCATGCTCTACCAACTGGTCTACAGAGGACCATGCTCTACCAACTGGTCTACAGAGGACCATGCTCTACCAACTGGTCTACAGAGGACCATGCTCTACCAACTGGTCTACAGAGGACCATGCTCTACCAACTGGTCTACAGAGAACCATGCTCTACTAACTGATCTACAGAGAACCATGCTCTACCAACTGGTCTACAGAGGACCATACTCTACCAACTGGTCTACAGAGGACCATACTCTACCAACTGGTCTACAGAGGACCATGCTCTACCAACTGGTCTACAGAGAACCATGCTCTACTAACTGATCTACAGAGAACCATGCTCTACCAACTGGTCTACAGAGGACCATGCTCTACCAACTGGTCTACAGAGGACCATGCTCTACCAACTGATCTACAGAGGACCATGCTCTACCAACTGGTCTACAGAGGACCATACTCTACCAACTGATCTACAGAGGACCATACTCTACCAACTGGTCTACAGAGGACCATGCTCTACCAACTGATCTACAGAGGACCATGCTCTACCAACTGATCTACAGAGGACCATACTCTACCAACTGGTCTACAGAGGACCATGCTCTACCAACTGATCTACAGAGGACCATGCTCTACCAACTGGTCTACAGAGGACCATACTCTACCAACTGGTCTACAGAGGACCATGCTCTACCAACTGGTCTACAGAGGACCATGCTCTACTAACTTATCTACAGAGGACCATGCTCTACCAACTGAGCTACAGAGGATCACTCAGTAAACCCTGGCCTAAGAATATTCAAAAAGGGCTCAAATAGGGTCAGGTCTGTGGAGGGGAGTGAATGACGGAGGACAGAAGGGAAGGAACAACGTTCTGGAGAGAAAAATAAATCTGGCCCCAGTGGCCATCACAGCTAATACACACCAATAAGACCCTGGAGTGTAATCAATGGCTAGTTACACTAGAGGGCGGCAGAGACTAACCCAATAATGCCATGGAAGGACTGACTCCCCTAGTCAGTTGTACAACTGAATGCATTAAACTGAAGTGTGTCTTCCACATTTAACCCAACCCCTCTGAATCAGAGATCCAGTTGATTCAAATGGTTAGGGCTCTAGCCTGGTCACAGATTGTGTGGTCTTGTCAACTCTTATGGTCATAGCAATTTGTAAGTCGCTCTGGATAAGAGCGTCTGCTAAATGTCTTAAATGTAAATGTAAAAACTGCAAACTACTGGAATCTATGACAGTCACTTGATACATAACACATTGATAATAAGCCAATACATGGCCCTGCAAAATATAGTCAACACCTTCTCTTTCCAACATCCCATAAGTTGCTATAATAACTAACTTTTATTCAGGATATGTTTAAAAGAACAACCTTTAGGATGTGTCTTTGGCCATCTCTACCTCGTGCTGAGACTGCAGTGGGAGTAGCTTCACCAGCTGGTGTTAGAGGGGATACAGGACAAAGCAAGACAAAAGCAACTGACAGACTGCTGGCTGTGAGGACTGCTCACCAAAAGGTCATGCATCCACCCAGTGTCCTCCTCTCTGTCTCTGTGCAGGACCCCTCTCCAACTACAG